>NC_084541.1:6916184-7033684 GCF_024500275.1 Phycodurus eques
GAGGCTATGCACCCACGTTATCTCAGTTTATTTTTACTCCCTCTCTCTGCCCCTAAAAATGTCTGTGCCCCCCAAAAATGTCCGTGCACGTGCCTGTGCAGTATTGACCGGGTTTTTAAAATGCGTTCTTTGACGCTCTTTCTAGGGAGACTTCCGACATAAGTCGTCATTCGTGATCTGAAAATGGCACAAGGATGACAGTGGGTAAAGTGCCAAGTGAAACAAGTGACGTGCGGCTGCAGTCCTCGCAGTCTGATCACGGAGCTGCCACAGTTCATGCTCCGAGGTCTCGGGATGACTGAAATCCAACTTTTTCAAGTTTGCCAAAGGTGACAAGATTTCACAAGTCAACAGTTTGCAAACCTCTTCGCATATAAAGTACATAGGGACTGTTTTATTGAATTGCTGTAATAAACTGTGGACTTGAAAGTTATTTCCTGGTTCAAAATCAAATCCACATGGAGAAACAGATGACAATACATTGTCCCACCAAAATCAGTCAAACATGACACATTTCTACATGACACTTCAAACCGTTTGTCATTTGTTTTACATTTATTTTTTACTGTTGAAATTTGTCAGACTATTTTTGATGGGATATATTTTAAATGCCAATAGATAAAGGTTTACTTTTTTAAATATTTGTAAAATACTAACTGTGTTTTTTTAAATGTAATTATTATTTAGTTGTGGTTTTCAATATGTTACTTTAACCACTTTGCATCAACCTGTAAGCATTTATACCTTTGCCATCGGAAACAAAGAACGACTAATCAAAGCAGATTTGTGTCGGCATATCAACAAGTGGTTCATGATCAGCGGTCTTGCATATTGAATGCTCTCCGCTGGGATTGCCCAGTTTCTGTTGTCCAAAAGAGAAAAAAAAGGAAAAAAAACAACAACCTCTGTTTATTTGTAGTCTTAGAAAGAGGTTTTGAAGAGTGCCAGTCAAATGCTGTGAAACACTGTACGCAATCAATGCTGCGTTTTCTTGGTTTTAAGTGTCCTTCTCTGCTTGCTGTTCATCTTGTATATATTGAATTGACTGTCCTGTTGGTGTCATACAAATGTGCGTTCAGTATTACACGATTAGAATAGAAGTTTGACAGGGTGTGTGAGTTAGCCTTCCAGACCCCTTTGCCCTTTATGAAAACACGCTGTAACACAGGGTTTGTTTCTCCAGGTTTTAAATGGAAACACATTGAACGACTTGCGAGAGCCTTCGACCTTTACCTGGTCCTTTAATTGACAGTTAAAACCTGTTGTCAACAGAGCCTGTCGTAACAAAAGATACTGCTCGCACAACTTTGTGGAATTGCATCAGCTGTATTATCAAGTACGGCGGAACCAGCAAAGTAGTAGAAATAATAACAAACAAAATGCAATGTAAAGTGAATTTGTTGAAAGGGCCACCGTAATTAAACCGTTACTAATGATACAGTCAATGTTTAAAGTAAGATTTTAAAAATAATAGCTGTCATGCAAGTGCCACTGCAAAATAAAACTACTCACCCGTTGAATATGTCTAACACGTAATGAAGCAAGAACAGAAAGTGATGCTGTGACTGTGGCATTTTATAGGTACTGCTAGAATTAATAAAGTATTGTATGTATCAGCCTGCAGCCAGCATAAAAGCACATCTTGAGTTTTTGCTGCTTCATCGGTACATACTGTTTAAAATTGATAGTAGACATTGTCGTCATACCATCCATTGCAGCTCAGTAAAAATGTGATTGTCGGCAAGCTTCTCTGATCATTTTTACATTGCATTTTTCACATTTGGATTAGGTTGCCACCAGAGGCTATCTATTTACATTACTATACATGAATTTCTGGATGCAGTTTATTTAATTGATTTTATTGCTCATATTGTGCCGGCACGGTGGACGACTGGTTAGCACATCTGCCTCACAGTTCTGGGGATCGGGGTTCAACTCCAGGCCCCGCCTCTGTGGAGTTTGCATGTTCTCCCCGTGCCTGGGTGGGTTTTCTCTGGGCACTCCGGTTTCCTCCCACATCCCAAAGACATGCGCGGTAGGTTGATTGAAGACTGTAAATTGCCCGTAGGTGTGAATGTGAGTGCGAATGGTTGGTTGTTTCATTGTGCCCTGCGATTGGCTGCCGACCGGTTCTGGGTGTACCCCGACGCCCGCCCGAAGATAGCGCCAGTAGCCCGTGACCCTAGTGAGGAGAAGCAGTAAAGAAAATGGATGGATGGATGGATGCTCATATTGTCCTGTGTCACCAGATTCTTTCCTCTAAGATTCTATTATGGTTATCATATCTTTTCATCACACTTTTTGTCTCTGTCATAAGTGGCTATTGTTTTACTTCCCATGGGCACACCACCTGTGGGAAGGGCCAACGGGGTCGGGTACATCGGGAGCTGGGTGGCGGCTTAAGGTGGAAGCCTTGGTATTCCAATCCCCGACAACAGAGGCGGTTCTCGAGGTGTGTGGAATATCATCTCTCACACCTCCAAATCTGAGGCAATGCTCCTCTGTCGGAAAAGAGTAGAGTTAGAGGACCCCCCCCCCCCTAACCCCAGGGTCAGGAATGAAGTGCTGGCCAGAGTGGAGGTCTTCAAGTATCTTGGGGTCCTGCTCACGTTCTTCATTGTCATTTTTCTTGTCATTCTTTGAAGGATGTAAATTCCATACATCCTTTATGATCATCCTGTTTAAGATGCTGTCCCCACAACGCAACCCCAAATAGCGGAAGAAGATGGATGGACGACTGGATCGATTTATGGTATTCTTTGAAGTGGCATCGCACAAAAAAAGACGACAAAAATTAATCCGCAGTAGTATTGTTGAGTTGTTTCAATTTTGATTTCAACTACCAAATTCTGTTGTGACTTTTGAAGCGTATTTTTCCAGAAACTCCCAAGTTGTACAACTTTTAGGGCAGTAAACTTTGCAGGTTCAACTGAAATTTACGATAGGTACAAAAATATCAAATAGGTGTGATATTTACATGAAAGCTGATTAATCTCGTCTGTTTTTGCTCATGCTTTTTTTTTTTTTTTTTTTTTTTTAAGCTAGATCTTATTTGACACAGATTTATTTGCAAATAGGGTGTGGGGTGGACAATATCATTTTAGATGTTATATTCATTCCTCTTAGGGCTCTGGAAGGTTAACAATGTTACTGATTGTATATAGGTACTTTGTGTTGTTTAATTGCATTCAAGATAATGAAAAAAAAAGATCCTATTAAAAGACAATATGAAACTCTTTCCATTTATAAGACTGATAAAAAGGTAACATTAAACCATTACATTCATAGCATGTTGGCAGCTTGGCAAAATGTGACACCATGTTTCCACACTGAGCCATGTGACTGTTAGACAGCTGAGCGATTCACTTTCTTCATTAAGTCATTTTTCTTGTCATACGTTGAAGGATGTAAATTCTATACATCCTTTATGATCACCTTGTCCATGAATCTGTGCACAATGTTAACTGAATATCATCATGGCAGAGAAGCATTTGCACGTGGGAATTGGTTCATACCGCTTTGTGAACTTTTTCAGATAGTCAACATGCTAACGAAAATGAGTTTACACTCCCGCAAAACTCATTTGAGATCACTAATGGAGCCAAACTGAGGTAAAGGAGTCATGCAGGCTCCCCCTTCATTTATACAAATTTCATTCCTCCCCAAGTGCCTTCTGCCGTTAAAATTGATGTTTCTCTCACCCACTTTTGTTATTCTGCCTGAGGTTTCATGTTTTTATTTATTAATCCACAAGCATGGCGTTTGAGAGGTAATGATGTAACCACAAATTCCTGCTTTCCGTCTTCACATACGTGCAAATTTGTAGATATTTTTTCCCCACAGATTACACTAGACATGCTGAAATAGACAGAAATATATTGCTGGAGTGCCTAAATATAGTGGAAAATATTTTTGCTAAGGACACTATTAGGCAAAAGAATACTACTCGCTTGTATTGACTGTAAAACTCATATTGCTGCAAGGTTGCAAATGGAGCGCTTTAACGTCTGCATTTCACAAACCACAAGTCATGTCAGCGTGAAACGCCAAAACATGTATGACATTTACATGTCATTTCACACGGAAAACAGGTGTTAAAGATTATCTACACGCAGTTACTGTGTAGTTTTTTTTATATTCAAGGGCAATCTAAACTGAACAGTCACACAGTACTGTCTTTATTTTACTCTTCACTATGACTTGAAAACATGTTGTCATCTAAACTCACACGTTCTTTGAGGGCTTAATGGGGGGATTTGTCCGTTCTAGAACCACTCTATTTGTGATTAATAAAACTCACTTCAAATATTAATAGCGATTCCTGTATTTTTATTTTTTATTTATTTTATTTTGGCGGCACGGTGGACGAATGGTAAAAGCGTCAGCCTCACAGTTCTGAGGACCCGGGTTCAATCCCCGGCCCCGCCTGTGTGGAGTTTGCATGTTCTCCCCGTGCCTGCGTGGGTTTTCTCCGGGCACTCCGGTTTCCTCCCACATCCCAAAAACATGCATGGTAGGTTAACTGGAGACTTTAAATTGCCCAAAGGTGTGAATGGGTGTTTGTTTGTATGTGCCCTGCGATTGGCTGGCAACCAGTTCAGGGTGTACCCCGTCTCCTGCCCGATGACAGCTGGGATAGGCTCCAGCACGCCTGCGACCCTAGTGAGGAGAAGCGGCTCAGAAAATGGATGGATGGATTTATTTTAGTTTTGGGGGGGGCGAGCGTTCTGTCGTGTGCGTGTGTGTGCCCTGTACGAGTGACAAAAAGTTGAGCAATATAACGAACAAATAGAATAAGCTAAAACGCTTTGAATGTGACGCAGGAGGTCTCATTAGGCAATTAGAAGACTGTATTTTAATTTAAATTGAGACAAAACAAACGTGTAATAATGAGTCGTACAACACATCCATCCATCCATTTTCTGAGCCGCTTCTCCTCAGCTAGGGTCGCGGACGTGCTGGAGCCTATCCCAGCTGTCATCGGGCAGGAGGCGGGGTACACCCGGAACTGGTTGCCAGCCAGTGGACATCCTTGTCTGGTTCCTCATTTGTGAAGTAATCCTATTTGTGGTGACTGTCGCTTTCGGCGAGTTTTATAATGTTGCTATCCAATGTATCAATGAGTCTCCAAAGTCAGATTTGTGAAATACTGCAAACATGAAAGCCCAGTTAACTTTATCAATAGCTTTCTTTGCGCCAAGTGACATGTGATTGCATTTAGATTTTTACGCTGTGGCATGCTTATTCAATTTAACAGACATCTGACATTATTTGTGAAACTTCTACCTTCAATGAAACCAGTTTGGTCATAGTGGATTATCGACGGGTCTACCTTTTGAAGTCTCGCTGCGAGGGCTTTTGAGAAAATCTGGATATCTACATTAATCAGTGATAAGGGCTGATAATTAGCCGGGAGAGTGGGGTATTTACCTGACTTTAGTAATAATTGAAGCTGTGTTCATATGGCTACTTATTACTGTTCTGAAAAACAGAGGCACTAGTATTGGTCAAAAATGTTTAATGAATTCGACGGAGATTCCGTCCGGGCCAGGCGCTCGTCCCGATTGCATATTTTTTGAATGCGTTATGTAATTCTGTGATTGTTAAAGGAACATCGAGATTGTCTTTAATTTCTGTATTCAATTGAGGAATGTTGAGATCCTTCATAAAAGTTTCAATTTCTTTTTTGGTCTAGGGTTGTTCGAAGATGCGTATAAGCTGCTATAATAATTGTAAAATATTTCATTTATTTCTAGCGGTGACTGTGTACAGTTGCCGTTTGAATCTTGAATGACTGTAATTAATGACTTTTCCTTTTTGCGCTGTTGGTTCGCAAGAAATTTTCCTGATTTATTATTGTACTAAAGGTTAAGTGTATCTTAACTGTTGTAGAAAATTGATGTTTTGCCTTTTGAAGTTGGTTTCTAAGTGCATCTGTCGGATTAATTGCATATTCTTCTCTGAGGTGTTGAATTTTTTCCTCATTCGAATTTTTGTGCTTGTTTTTTTCTTGTACGAAGATTATGATATGATTCAACCTCGCAATACAGCTTTCCCGGTTTCCCACAGCAGAGATGGGGATATGGTTGGGGAGTCGTTGAATTTGAAAAACTCATCCCATTCCTTCCTCACGAAATAATCAAAACCTGGGTCCTTCGAGAGGGATGTGCTAAAGCGCCATGTTGGTGGGGGTCCCAGACTCAATTTTTAGATTGAGAGAAATTGGTGCATGGTCGCTGATGATGATTGGATGTATTTTGGAGGTAATTGTTTGAGCTGCCGAATTGTTTGAGTGGAAAAAAAATCTATTCTTGAGCGATCTATTAGGGGATTTAACGTAAGGTTAAAGTCGCCCTGATAATTGTAGAATTGGCTGACAAGTTTGACAAGTGTGAAAAGAGCGTGTGGAAAAAGGCTCGATCATATTTAATCGGAGCGTATACATTGACAATTGTGTAAAGTTTGTCCAGTATTGTAGCCTGAATAATTATGTATCGGCCTTCCGGATCTGCTCCTGTACTACCGTATTTTCACGACCATAAGGCGCACTTCAAAGTTGTAAATTTTCTCCAAAATGGACAGGGCGGTGTTTTAAGCTAGCGTATGTTTTACCATGCGTGCCCCCAATAATACAGTGTGCCTGACGTATGTGTTAAATACAGAAATAGACCCCGTAACTGAGACTGCGCCTTTTATTACGGTGCGCCCTATGGTCGTGGAAATACGGTATTTATTTTCAAAAGTAGTCTTTTATGAACTAGTATTGAGACTCTTCTTTGTCTACTGTTGTAAAAGCCAGAGAGAAATTAGTCAGAGGCATTTTTCTTCTGACTCAATAAAGTGCGTTTCTTATAATAGGAGGAGGTCTGTTTTAAATTTAGTGATATAATCCATAATCTTAATTCTCTTTGCCTGGGATCTATTGACATTCCATGACACAAAAGTTAAGTGTGACAATGGGTATGGGTGCGTGTATAGTCATTTTAAATAGTTTGGGTACGATGTATTCTTTGTGGTTGCTTTTTTTGACAGTTTTCGGGAGATTTTTGGGGGGATTGTGTGAACAAATGTTATTGAGAAAGCGTGCTGAAGATGCTATATTTCAGTACAGCAAAGCCAGGGTATATAGAAGGGTAGCGAACAAACACAACATAGAAAACAAACACTTAAGTGACTAGGGGATAATATGGTGTGTGGTGGTTGGTTGTAGTGCAAGAAGAGTTTTGAGCGACTTGTGCGTTTAGTGTGTGTGGAAACAAGCAGAGCAGGAAAACAGACAGGAGTGAGAATTGTTGCTGGTGGCATGCGTGATTCAGTTATTTTGTTTGTCTAAGCAAAAGTGGACAGAACGAAACAGAATACAATACGCTTTTGACAATTAGTAATGGTAACAGATCAGACGAAATACTTATCTAGAAGAGCCAGGGCATGACGTTGGTATCACTATTTGCCTTTCTCACGGTGATTCTTCATCGGGTACATGATTTTACACCTCTTGCTGATTTCCTTGGGGAACTGGTCGTTCGTTCCAAACGAAGTCCCTTTGAGCTCACGACCTTTTGACTTCACGAACACTCTTTGCTGAAAGTGTTCAAGCTTTGCAACGATGGGACGTTGGTGGGTTTCCCGGACGACGGCCTCCAATCAATGAACACGGTGAAAGGTAATCTTGTCGACTGTATCTTGCTGTATCTTGGCACGGACATCATGAACTTTTTCATCTGCGCCTCGGGTTCTTCTGGAACATTTTCTGGAATGCCCGAGAAAATGAGATTGTCGCGCGCGCTTCTTGATTGAATGTCCAGCGTAGCTTCTGTCAAGATTTTATACTCCAGTCTAAGAGTTTGTAATTCCGCTGACGTTGACATCATGTTCGATCGAAGTGCAGTATTATCTAATCTTGGCTCTTTGCCCTGTTGTTGCGCGAACGTCAAACTCTTTCGGAGTTCGGTGATCTCTTGGCGAAGCAAGTCAAGTGTAATTGACAGTTTCTTGTCGATTGAGAGGGAGAGTCTGTGTCTCTGTCGAAACAAGTAAATCCTCAGTTGAAGGGGAAGAATCCGCCTTTTTTCTCTTCAGCGGCATTGACGCGGGGGCCGGGTTCCTCCACGGCAGACGACTTGGCGTTGGTATGTAGCGGCGCGAATCTCACGTGGCTCTCTGCGAGTTACCGCTGCTAGCGAGCTGGTGAAGGAAAAGAAGGAAAGAACGAAGCGACAATCCGCTGCTGAAAAAGCAAAAAAGACTTGTGAAAAGGGAAATTTAGTCTCGTAATAGCTGCTTTTCCAAATCTATGCAAGGGGCGCTGCCATATTTTTCGTCTTCGGAAATCACACAATCTCGCGGAAGAAAGTCGTTATTCTACAAGCGAAAAGTCTCAATGTTAAAATAATAAAGTTGTAACGCATACTGGGAAAAACGTTAGAATATTACCAGAATGCATTCATGCATCTGTGAATGTGAATGGTTGTTTGTCTCTAACTGCCTCGCGATTGGCTGGCGATCAATCCTGGCTCCAGCTCATCCATGACCCTGGTTGCATTTACTGTGAGTAGACTCAAAATGTCAACACTTAAATTCTATTATAAATAAACGATGTAACGTTTCATTGCTCTTGTGGTAATTGTATTTGCTGTATCTGAAGAACAAAACGGATGTCATTTTAAAAACATATTTTAAAAAATAAAAAATTCGGAGGCACTGCTGAGACAACCTTACTCGTGTTCAGCGTGAGCTTGAGGATCTGAATAGACATCACACTTTTTTTGCAGTCGGACAGAATAGCGTGAGTGGGAAAGCGCGTGAAGGGGGAAAACGGATGGGAGAAAATCGCACTTGACACGAGGACACGAACCTATTTACAAAATATCACAGCATGACATGATGAACCGACACATTGATGAGATGTGTCTACTGCTTGCATACCATCGTAAGTAATAAACCCCTCAGCCATATCTGAGCAGCTAGAGGGCTCTTTCTTACAACATGAGAATCACTTGTGGAATTTCCCAATATGATACTGGGAGATGCCGTCGAATATAAGATATTTTACAGTAATCAAGAAACGACACACACAAACAACCAAGCGTAATATACTGTATCTGAGAATTTCTTTTGTATGTTGGACGTTGAAAAGAATGAATGATGGAGTTCAACATCAGAAGCTGCCAACGTGGGCGAAAGGCTTTACATGATCAGGATTTTGGGGGCCGATCACCGATCAGCGAGTTTGGAAAAAAAAAATAATACGATAACAGATCACAAGATAAAGCAATGTGTCTCTTTAAATGACCTGTTCATTTACTGTTTATACTTGTTTACTTAATTGCTCAAAGAATTATATTTACAATGAATAATGTGTCTTTGTTCATCTATTTATGCCAGGGAGGCATAGTTGACAGGTCTTCTATTACAACCCCAATTCCAATGAAGTTGGGACGTTGTGTTAAACAACATGCAAGCAAATGAATATTCAACCTATGTTTAATTGAATGCACTACAAAAGACAAGCTATTTAATGTTCAAACGGATGAACTTGATTGTTGTTAGCAAATAATCATTAACTTAGAATTTTATGGATGCAACACGTTCCCAAAAAAAGCTGGGACGGGGTGGCAAAAAAGACTGAGAAAGTTGAGGAATGCTCATCAATATATTATATATATTATATTACATATTTAAATAGACATAACATTTAGATAGTCAACATCTAGTTTTAACATGTCATATTTTAATTTAATTGACAAATATTGTTGTTAATATGCGGGGGGGGAAAGGACTCAGAAAAATTCACCCCAGTTTTTTTTAAACACTGTTTGAAACTAAACACGACAACATTTTTTATTTTTATTTTCAGGGTGAGGCACTTTATACGAAGAGCACCTCATACTTGCTGGTATGAACAACAATTGAGCGAAAGACGACCAGTTAAGGGTGTACCCCGCATCTCGCCCAGAGTCAACTGAGATAGGCGCCAGCACACCCGCGACCCTGGTGAGGATAAAGCGCGACAGAAAATGGACGAATGGAAGGACGAGGGCCATGTTGTGATATACTGACTGTTCAAGTAGGACCTCTAGAGGCGCTACTCTGCAATTACAGATCAGTCTTGGATCCAAAAGTCGAATGCGTTGAGCGTTTAGTATTATTGTTATCCATCCATTTTCTGTACCGCTTCTCCCCACTAGGGTCGCGGGCGTGCTGGAGACTATCCCAGCTCTCTTCGGGCGAGAGGCCGGGTACACCCTGAACTGGTCGCCAGCCAATCGCAGCCAATTACCTACGGGCAATTTAGAGTCTTCAAGTAACCTACCATGCATGTTTTGGGGATGTGGGAGGAAACCGGAGTGCCCGCAGAAAACTGTGAGGCATATTTGCTTACCAGTCGTTATTATTATTATTAAGTGACATAAACATGCTTGTTATAATAATAATTATAAGGCTCACTTGAATAAAACTTGAGTGACGTGCACGTTATGCAAGGCAAAAGATACGAGTTAAGGTACCTGTAAGGCAAAATTCCGGGCATACAAATTTCATGTATTAATATTGCGCCCTAAAAGTGCAGGCACGTTTAAATAAATAAATTAAAATGAACAACTCAATCATCTCGATTAAACAAGACATTACATATTTTCATTTTTTAAATCGTTATCTCGTCAAATATATTATTTGAAGAGATAAATAAAATAATGAGGTGGGGCATAGATATGACCAAAAGATACGCCAGCGCGGCTGTTGTAGCAGCCCGCAAAGAGACGTGCCTCCGTAACGGCCATATTGGAAAGGTCGGCATTTCCATCAAAGGCAATGCATGGACATTGAAATTATGTGGAAGCTTGGTCAATTTTGCACTGTATTTTTATTCAGTTAACTTTTTTTTTGGTTAACGCCAAAGTGTTAACGCCCCCCAAAAATTTCTTTTACGTCTAAAAGTTTACTCCCAGATCCCTTGTCGTAATTGTACGGCATTGCACGCACTCTTACGCAGCACAATGTGCCGGCATCCTTGTTCTGTCGGGTTTCCTGCAGTCCACAGCAGTCAACGCGCTGATGACTTTGACCTTCCTCCTTAGCGTCGTCGTCGGCACGGAGCTCTAAAGGAGCGTGTGTATCTACCAATGCATATCTTTGGGGAAAGCTACTTGTTTGAATGATCAACCGCCACATGACTTTTGACGCATGCGCAATTACTCATCTGAGCCTTCTCGAAGTCAAGTAACAGGGAAGCTAATTGCTCTATAAACAGAAACGATTACTTTTCTTTTCTTCTTAAGTCTTTCTTTTTAAGTCAAGGGGGCGCATTTTGTCACAGTCCCATTCGCGGATAACAACTGACCAGCAGTGATGAGCTTTTTTGGTTTTGGTCAGAGTGCGGACGTCGATATAGTTCTCAATGATGCCGAAGCGAGGAAGAAAGCTGAGCATAAAAGCGAGGACGGCAGGAAGGACAAATATTTTCTCTTCTACGACGGGGAAACTGTGTCGGGAAAGGTGAACGTCACGCTCAAGCACCCGGGCAAGCGGCTGGAGCACAACGGAATCAAGATGGAGTTTGTTGGCCAGATAGGTAAGCCACTGGCCAAGTCGTAGCCGAAGCTGACAGACGCAAAACATTACATACATCAGAGGTGATACACTTATTATGCTACATATACTCAAGTACCTTCTGGAATAGTGTACTCGTCGTATGTTTTTTTGTTTTTGTTTTTTTTTTCCCCCCTCAAGACCGATATCGATTATTATTAGTCAAGGAGAACGATAACTGATATTCGGAGTCAGCGAAACTATTGGCGTCAAAATATTTAATAAGGCAAATACCAACACTTAACACTTTGTTTAAATGTCTTTAAGCACATGTTAATTAAACACCTTTTCAGATTTGCAACACTTTAAATTATTTTATTATTATTATTTTTTTTTGTCTCTGACAACAGACATCTTTGTTTTAAAGCTTGTTGTTTTCGAGCTCGCTGGTTCAGCATCCATGTCTTATGAAGATAAGAATAGCTTTTCTACAGTAAGTACAGTTTGTTATTGTTAAGATGTTAATCTTTCACATATCATTTGATTTTAAATTCAAACAAAAAGTGCACGGCGTTCCCAAGGTTAGCAGGATCTCTTATAAAGTTGCCATACGTTGTTAAAATGAAGGAATAAATCAATAAATATGTATCTGAAGTTTCCATAGTTTTAACTTAATCTCTTATCGACCATCTGATTTTCCTAAAAAAAAAAAGGCCTATGCCAATATGCGTTAAAATGCTGCAGTGCTGATGCACTGATAATCGGGCCAGCCGATAATCGGTCTATCCGTAGTTTTAATGCAGCATACTTTTTACTTTTTAGTTGAATACTTTAAATAAGTAGAAATGCTGCTTTTACGTCATTACACTAAGCTACATTTTGCTCGCGACATACATTTATCTACATATATTTATTATTGCTTCCATAATCTATTACTCATCAGAGAGTCTTGTGTCACATGACATTGTTTCACCAATCCAACGCAAGTACTTGTGACGTTTGACTCCATTTGACTACTCAAACAGAGCCAGGCAGTTACATGACTGCACACACACTATGCGTGACTCCACAAAGTTTTCAAAGTGTTTTATTTATGTAAAACATGGCAGAAATCTATGTTTACCTTTAAAGATAGGCTAAAGCTCACCCGTGACCCGAGTGAGGATAAATTGTATAGAAAATAGACAAGTTTACAAAAAAGAACAGTTATGTTCACTGTCATCTATGTCTAGCCAAAATGTCGACATTTCAGCCTACAAGAAACTACGACTACTTGAGAAACATACCAGAGGCTGTCTAGGTCTGCGTTTGTAAAATGTGATGCTCTGTAAGGGAAAACGTGGGTGTTCAAGAGTGAGTTTGAAATAGTCCTGAGAACTGTCTGTATCTCTACCACATGTGCACATGCGCCTTTTGGTCTTTGAAGGGCTACGTGTAAATCGCTAAACAGTGAAAAAGTAAAACAGCAGGGATCTTGTTTGATGTGCGTCACAAAAATGAGCAGGGACGCATAAAGTACGACCAATGTGCCTCTTCTGATGCAGAGCTATGGCATAGTACTCTGGCGTGGTGCTGGAAATCCGGTGTATGTGCGTACAGGTGCTCAGTCATTTGAGGAAGAAAAAAAACATTTCCGCAACTTGAAAGCAGACACATGATGGGTTTCATCATCGTAGTCTCTAAACCAACCAGAGAGAATGAAGAGCAGGGACCCTCCCTCTGATTGGCCGTGTGCGTGTTTATGTGCGCGCGTGCTTTTGAAACGCGAGTGCTCACGGACACAACGCTTACGTTTTCTGACGGCGAGGGCAGAGCTGCAGTTGTAGAAAATTGAGCGGCATAAATGGAATTAGTACCAAAGCCTAACGCCACTGCGACGGATGTGGGAACATTTTGTATTCAAGCCAGATGAACGCGGCCAACCTCCCAACACCAACGAGCCGGTATGTTGAATTTGTATAAAGTCGCAACAAAGACGACAACAACTTAAAACCTCAAGGGGACTAAATCCATTTTAAACACAACCATCCCACCCAATTTTTTCAGCTGGAACAGAAAACACGGTGAGACAGTTCCCATTTCCCGGCAGCTTGGCCAACAATGCACAGACAAACCTGAATGTCAATGTTCATTAATAATCAGAATAAAAAGAGAATTCATCTTAAAAAGATGTACTTGAATTATTAGCTTATTATTATATCAGTGGCATAAATGACATCAACGATAGTATCGTTTTTTTCGTTATAGTATTTGGGAAAATATATCGTCCGAAAAATATTTGCTATAATGACAGGCCCAAACACATACTGAGAGAGAGCAAGAGCAATGAATAAAACAAAAATATTGCACAAACTATAAAAAATAGTGTAACAGCTGTAAAAGCGAAGCAAGAGCCGTGATATAGCGGAGGATTCCTGTGTCTGTATTCTGTGATAAGTTGCAGGACTCATTGTTCCCTGGTTGGGACTCATTGTTTCCATGACATGTGCATCCGGGACTCACGTGGTCTCAAGTGTAAAATTATCTATGAAACAGTGAATGATCATGCAGTAAACATAAGGAACAGAAGACATCAGAAAAATACCCCCAATTGCCCATAGATTTGAATGTGAGTGTGAATGGTTTTTAAATACATACATGCAAATTAGTTGCCTTTCATCGAAATTCGCCGTTTTGAACTCAAAATAGGCCATTTACATGAATCTTATTGATCCAATGAGTTTTTCCTGTGGGGTTGCTAACGGTGACGTCGTAGGCTGTTTTGTAGTCCTTGAATGCTGGCAGCTAGAGCCATTCCACACATCCACACACAGGTCTAATTGTGAATATTACTCCACGGCCCACTAATATGCGGCCTGAGGTTCCGCCTGTGCGCTCTGGACCTGTTTTGGATAAGTCACAGGAGTTGACGAGACCAGAAAAAAACTTCCGCCGCTTCTGCTGTTAAGAAGTAACGTTACTTTTACTCCGTTACAATGATCTAAATGTCACTTGCCACTTTTATTGATCAATTATTGCTTATCAACTATTTTGTGCACGACACTACGACTTCGACTTCCGCATTGGGTGCTGTTTGCGTCAATCCAATTTAAGCACTCGTGACGTTTAAGTCTAGTTCACCAATCAAACGACGCAAGAAAGTCTGACATCACACGTCGTCTTCCATTGGGCTTCCTGGACATAGGTTTTCACACTAGATAAGCCTGCCCCGCTGATCGTCGTGCGTTTAGACGAACTAACATAACCGCTTTCATGTATTGTAGTATTTGTCTAGCATTGTCTGCCCACACGTGGATGTATCAGCTCACTTATAACTTGAGAAAACACCGTGCAGTAAATTGATGTTTTTTTATTTTTTTGTAGTTTTGACTTTGCATACACACACAGAGCAACATCAGAATTTCACATTTTATTTTGTAATTTTTTTTATTGATGTTCATGCTGTGGTTAAAAAAAATTCTGAAGTTACTCACTATTTACTCTGTACTTGAGTAATTATTTCACTGGGTACGTTTTACTCTTACTCAAGTAATGTTTGGGACGACTACTTTTTACTTGAGTCATATTATTGTGAAGTAACAGTACTCTTACTTGTAACAGTACTCTTACAATGTTTGGCTACTTTACCCATCTCCGGAGCAGACATCCTCTATTGCTACTCTTACGTTTAAGCAACATTTTTGCTCATCAGATAAGTTAGTGTTGTATTGTTGCACTGGTCTTTTGTATTTTCGCATTGAGGTGCTGCGGGTTGTGACCCTTGTTGTGGTCCCAGCGGAACCGCGAAGCACACATACCGTAATTTCTCGTGTATAATACGCAACCCCAAAGTTGAACTCAAAATTCTGGAAAACCCTTCTACCTATGTATAATGCATTTTTACAATGCATGATTTTGCTTCTACCAATATGATCAAAACAAACTATTATCTGTATTTTGTTAGTTTTTTTTCCAAGTAATTATTCTGAAGTTAAGCACTTGATGTGAACACGTAATCCCTTTTTTAAAATTTACTGGATCTTATTTTGGGCGGCACGGTGGCCGACTGATTAGAGCATCAGCCTCACAGTTCTGAGGACCCGGGCTCAATCCCCGGCCCCGCCTGTGTGGAGTTTGCATGTTCTCCCCGTGCCTGCGTGGGTTTTCTCCGGTCCCTCTGGTTTCCTCCCACATCCCCAAAACATGCATTAATTGGAGACTCTAAATTGCCCGTAGGTGTGCATGTGAGTGCGAATGGTTGTTTGTTTGTATGTGCCCTGCGATAGGCTGGCAACCAGTTGAGGGTGTAACCCGCCTCCTGCCCGATGACAGCTGGGATAGGCTCCAGCACGCCCGCGACCCTAGTGAGGAGAAGCGGCTCAGAAAATGGATGGATGGATCTTATTTTGAAATTCAAAGCCCTAGTTTTATTTAGTAAATGAAAAAACACACAGTTGTGCTCATATGTTTGATTACCCAGGTGGTGGCATTTTGGAATTAAAGTGTACAGCTTTTTCACAATCACTAGATGGCGGCATACATTTATAAAAAAAATTCATCAAAAAGTCCATATGCGGTTGCACCACGTGAAACGACCACCGTTACTCAAAAGTCGGATACAAAGGTGGCCTGTTGGCTTTATAGCTTACATCTACCAAAAAACACATCTTTGAGGTTGCGACAATTGCGTGCCAGACACGACAAGCACCCACAACTTTATCATAACAAAACAGTTGTTCATCACCCATTTGCCTCAGATAAAGTTGCCAGCGACTAACAGTCAATATCCCTGTTTCACAAGCATTTTACTTCCCTGTTACCTTTCAAAAGGGTATGAGGCCAGCTACCTCAAAAGAGTGGCCTAATGCTATGGATGAATATATGAAAAGTGCTATATAAAGAAAAATTGGTTTTGATGTAACTTGTAATAAATAAATAAAACTAATAAGCTTTACCTCCCAATCTGTAGGCACCTAATGTATTATGACATTATAGTAATAGTCACTTTGGAGCATTTATCTACCGAAGAACACAATGACAATTATAGACAACTAGGTCTTCATTAAACACATGTAACAGCGAGACACATGACAGCCATGGAAGAAGCTTTGTCAACGCTTTCTTTGAAAAGCAACATGCAGGTTTAGCCTACAGGTGGAGCTATTTCTAGATGTGTCAAATGCTTCAAAGCAGTGTACCATTGCAGGTCAATTGTCTGTGATTCATTGCTTCAGAAAGCCCCGGTTTCTCCATCCCTACTATGTATTTCAATAGGTTGGCTTACAGTGTGGACAGAAATGGTCCTCCTTGAAGAAGATGTGTTACGAAAATGCGCACGCACGTATTGCTGGCAGCGTTCTGGTGCGGATTCAAATTCTTCTTCTTGTTGATGCTTACAGTGACTGGTTGTTGACAAACCAGCATTTAGGAACATTACAGCCACCTGCTGCACTTGAACTTGGATAAAAATTGATTGATTCTTTTGTCAAGCTACTGAAGCTTTTGCAAGTTAAGGAATATCATTTGTCAGTACTGCAGTCATATTTTAGCTTAAACATTTTTTTTATAAAAGAGACCACTGTCAATACTAATACTTGAACTTGTCTTGTCACATCAGATCACAGGCTGCAGTTGTCAGAAGTGAATGTGAATGAAAGTTTTCACAAAGCTGAGGAATGTTTGAAGATGTTCTACTGCAGCTGTCTGATAGTACTAACTCATATCTTGCAGAGCTCTACTACGACAGGGGAAACCACCACGAGTTTGTGTCTCTGGTAAAGGACTTGGCACGACCAGGGGAGCTCACGCAGTCGCAGACGTTTGACTTTGAGTTTACACACGTGGAAAAGCCCTATGAGGCTTACACTGGCCAGAACGTCAAATTACGGTGAGCTCCACTTGAGTGCTTTGGATATTGCGTGGCAATTATTTTCAATACTGAGCCATCCATAAATACATTTTCATATGCAGATGTCTTTTTCAACTTTTTGCAGTTAAGAATTTACACAAGCCAACCACAACATTAGCTCCATCTACACAGTCTAATGCAGGGATTCTCAACTGGTCTCAACCTGCGCCCACATTTTCCCAAAGACATTAAGGCTGGATTTACACTCTGCCCAAAGTATAGTAATAATTATGTGTGCAAAGTGCATTTCATGAACTGAGGAGTAAATAAGGAATTAATAAATCACATTAAAGCAAACATGTCCCTTTAGTTGAACACAAGATGAGGAGAAACATGACACCTCGTGAAGATGTATAAAAGTCAACAAATAAATAGAAATGCGTATATCAACCAAGGCTGCACAAACAAAAGGACATTTCACTTATTTCACACATTTGACTACATTGAGTTTAAATTTAGGTGGAACGACTGAGCAGGATTTACATAAAATATTAAAAACTGTCCCGCGACCCTAGTGAGGATAAGCGGTAAAGAAAATGGATGGATGGATGGATTAAAAACTGTGTTGAATTTGCGCTGTCACACGATTAAAATTCTGACAAAAAAAATTAACAAGTGCATATTTTACAAATAACACATTTGTCATTTTGACAAATGCATGTCAAGCAACCACTGACTCACTCAACGTATTTGTCGAAAACACTAACCCAACCAAAGAAGCTATTTAAGTCTGTATTGTTCTTTCTGTGGGACTGACACAAATGTTTGCACAATCACATTGAAGCTGTGATGCTGTTATTTTATTGTGGTTCTACATTCTTGACAATATCCTTAGCTGTCCACATCTTAATGAATGTGTACATGTGGGATTGGAATGTTACAGCTTTATTGTTGTAAAATCTGACCAAAAAAACCCCAAAACATCTCAACAAAATTGTTACCTTACATAAAGCTTTATGATCCTACACAACTGTTGTGGACAAAACGTACGAACAAACTTGTTAACAATTACAGCTTTTTGTTTGTTGGTTTTGTTTTTTTAATCTTGTCCTGTTTAGCTGCAAGGCAGGACAGGATGTGGGTAAATGAGCAAGGCAGTGCTACTGACTGACTATTGGTGCGGTTAGATTTTTTTTAGTGTCTCAACACCCGTTAGAACCTGTGAGTTGATATGTTAGTATAACCTGTGTTGTTGTTAGTAATCCCACCACAAGCAATGTGAATACCCACCCTATTACTATGGTTACCAGGTCCCTGACAAGCAACCATTATCCCTTTACTGTGATTGTGTATGGTGGGGTGTAGTGCATTCAAATTGGAGAAACTGGTGGGGGCGAGGCGAGACGGTCACAGGGCAATGATGACCTGTAACTGTCACCCCCACCAAGGCCAACCAGCACCCCATGTATTAAAACTGGAGGACCGGCAGAGCAGTGAAAGGGAGGGAGGGGGGGGGGGGGGGGCGCCCAGCGGCCAGCTCGGAAACCAGCACAGATGTGCCAGCACCCGGCCCGGCGCACACCCCACCATACCTGGTGCCAGTCCCCCAGGGGACCCTGAATGAGATATGAGTGTGCCCAATGAGCGAAATATGTACAGTGTGAGTACTAATAATGTCCAATATGTGAAGTAAGAGGCTTTTTTTGGTTTTGTTTATTTTTTGGGCTCAGGTTGTAGTATATGGAGTATACATTGCCTAGTGTGAGTGTGCCCTAAATTGTTATTTTGGATGACAGAAAATATCAAGAAAAATGTGTCTTCCGCACAGCTATTTCTATTTCAAGAATACTCTTTTGCTTCTAGCTATTTTCTGAGAGCCACAGTGAGCCGCAGACTGAGCGACATCAGCAAAGAGTTGGACATTGTGGTTCACACACTCAGCACTTACCCCGACATCAATTCCTCCATCAAGATGGAAGTCGGCATTGAGGACTGTCTACACATAGAGTTTGAGTACAATAAATCCAAGTATGATTGTTTCATTGATATTGCATGTGGTTTGAAAGCTTTTTTTTTTATTTATTTTTTTTGTGTGTGTGATAAAGGGAGATCATGTCCTTTGCAGGTATCACCTAAAAGATGTGATTGTAGGCAAGATTTACTTTTTACTCGTGCGGATTAAAATCAAGCACATGGAGATAGACATCATCAAGCGAGAAACAACTGGCACCGGGCCCAACGTCTACCACGAGAACGATACCATAGCCAAGTATGAAATCATGGACGGCGCACCAGTCAGAGGTAATTTGAAAGGCTTTAACTGCAGGGGCAAATTCAATTCTGCAATTCAAACTGTGTCTGCCTCTGAACTCTGCAGGAGAGTCCATCCCCATCAGGCTGTTCTTAGCAGGCTACGAGATAACGCCCACCATGAGGGACATTAACAAGAAGTTTTCAGTGCGCTACTACCTCAACCTGGTCCTCATCGATGAGGAGGAGAGACGGTATTTCAAACAGCAGGTACACATACTACACTGGAGCTTGTCTACTGGTGAACTCCCAATGCAATCCATTGTTTCATTATTTTTGTGTCACGTAAACATGGCACCTACTGTCGCACTATTACCATTTTTATCGAAAGGACATGCTGTCAAGTGGGCCGGTCCAGTAAAATGATTGCGTAATTAACATAAAAAAAACAATAAGATGGTGTTTTTCCCCTTTGGTTTAATGCAAAACAATACAAGTTGATTAGAAAAACTTTAAACATCTATTTTCAAAAATACATTGATGTTGTTCAGCAATGCCATATCGGATTCCACCAAAACAAACTATTATATAAATTAGTGTACACCTGTGCAGCATGTGTATTTTAATACTTGGAGAGAAAAAATTATATTCTGCATAAAAATTGTAATAACGGTCACTGACGTAACAAACAGCATGTTGCATTCCCTAAACTTTCAGCCATTCTGGTTCTGAACTTATATTTGATGACGTTCATGTTGGACAGCCGTACGTCGAGTGAGCCAGTCTTTTGTTTAGGGTCCTGAAATAATGATTCCACCAGCACAGTGAGATCTTTCATGATCCCGCCATCGGCGAAAGGCATTTTGTGTTTTACGGAGGCTCGGGTTGATTCCTGAAGTCGCTATGGCCTTTGGTGAAATACCATTTCACGTTGAATCTTTTGCCAACGCCACAGATCCGTTTTTTGTCTCTTACTGGCGTGAGTGCACTCTGCTGCCATTGCTGTTAGCCTAGCCAGCTAACATCCAGGTGTTACAGAAACATCTGTGACCAGTCAGAATTCGCCTGAGCTATTTCTAAACCTTCGTGTCTGCATTATTTAAAATGCACATGGAAATCGATGTCTTGCGCTCTGTATCAATCAATCAATCAATCAATCAATCTTCAAGCTTTCCATCTCCATATTGGAAAGCACAACAACACTACAGGAAACACAACTGCTGGAAATGCAACCCTCCGAGTATTGTGTGAAAAGAATGATATAATTTATTTTTGTCAGTGTTTAATATCAGGCTATTAATTCAGTGGCAAATATGAATTTGTCAATCTGGACTAATATCATTGCCTCACCAGCCGCATGAACCTCACTGCACATTTTATTTGAAAAAAATAATTCAATAAATATCCATCAAAATACTAAGAAACCACAGCGCCAGCTTAAGAAGTCCACTGTGACAGCTTTCTCGCTTAGGCATTATTAAATTACATTTAAATTACAAGATAAATTTCACTGTTTTGTACATTTTAATGCAATTTCATTCCCACATTTATGAAAGAGAAGCATACCACTTTTGGGGAACGTTTGTGACGAAACCATCAAATCTGAGAAGCTATTTAATTGTTGAGTGACAACAAAAGAAGAATGGAATGAATTTATAAAATGAACATATGACACAACAGCCAACTTCTTTGATTCCAATTCAAACAGAGGTCAGTGGTGTTGTGTCTGACCACCTGAAATGTGTCTTAGCTATGACAAAACCAAAAAAAAAAAGTCCGCTAAATCCTACCTCACAACATAAACCGGGAGCTATGATTAAATACAACCAAATTGAGGAATCGTTATGTTAATAGTGTGTTTGTTTAAAGGGGTAGAAGTTAAGAAATGTTCCACTTATCCTGGTTTAAGCCCCAGGTACTTACACCACAACTGTATAATGACTGGAAGGCAGCATATTGCTGTGTGCAGATGGCCCGTTGTCCCAAAAAAATATTACGTTTCAACAAAGTACTGTATGTTTGTACACTTTTCTAGCTTGTTAAAGGTCCCATATTTTGCCAAACCAACGTTTTTGGGATTTTTGGAGTATTTGGGATGTGATATTGTCTCTTTGTAAGTAAACGTGCGAAATATGAATTCAAATCGTCCGCGCATTCCTGAGTTCCAGACCTTTTTCTGCCGAGAGGCCTGAAATCAGGTCATTCGAATTTCTCAAGCTTATCTACGTCACTAGCGAGGATCTCCGGCTACCTCTCCGCTCCGAGCCAGCGGTGTCAACATAACGAACGCGTGTGCCCTCACAAGCGGTTCTTCTACATGCTACAAAACTGGGTCAAACAGAAGTACTTGTCAGAGGGGCCTTTTCTGGACACTTGTATGATAAAACCAAGATGTTTTTTTTTTTTAAACATCTTTTTTTAAAAGTCCATGTTAGAGAGTCACTCTATGGAGATCTAAATAGCCAAAATATGGGACCTTTAATAAAAAAAAGTACATGTAGTCAAAAAATCACCACCAAAAGTGGGCTAAAACACCTGTGTTCCACTCAGCTGTTATATCTTTATTTGAAGAAATAAAGAAAAAAAAACCTTCATGATGTTGCAGGAAATCACCCTATGGAGGAAAAGTGACGTTGCAAGGAAGAGCATGTCTCATCAAGCCATCCTCGCCTCGCAACGCTTCGAGAGCTTGTCCAACCCTGAAAAAATCCAGGCTAATGAAGAGGACGGCTAAAGCCCAGCCCACTTGTGGCAGAAAGTTGTGAATATGAATATCATTTGTGTGCGTCAGGAGAGAATGTGCCGTACCGTTTTGCTGTGCAAGTGTGTGTCGGGGGAACAAGACAAGCTCAAATTGCTATGTTATTGTATTTGCTTGTTTCGAACACATTTAGGTGAAGATGGGTGGAGTTTACCAAATGGCGAATTATTTTACTGTGACAGGGAATCTTCCTGGTAAAGCAAAACATGCTTAAAAATTAACTAATGAATTGGCATTAGTTTTGCAAATCGCACCCTCTTCCTGCATGTGAATACAATTAGCAAATACATTTAGCATTAAAGTGTGCATGTGTGCGTGCGTGTCTCTAACATGGCCTTTAAATCTTTCTACTTTGTGCTGCAGCTGTGGACAACTATAAATCTCACATTTATAAATTAATTGTTTAATTGCTGGCTTGGAAACAACCTTTATTTGCTTTGAGTTCAAGAGGAAATTAAATGAACCGTGTGCTTAAATATTTTCATACATCTCACCAGAAATGACTATTTTTTTAACAGCATCAAATATGCTAAATGCCTTAGCTAGACCAGTCGTATTGTTTGCTTCCCCCCCCCCCCCCCCAAAAAAAAATTAAAAAATGTGCCAATGATGAGTTAAGGGGGAAAATAATAACCAATAGACATCGAGGTAATCAACATTTATTTTTTGGACAGATCAAGCAAATATTTGCAGCATTTATGTTGAGTGTGTTTATTCGTGCTGTATACTGATGCACTGGTAAAAGTTTAGATACAAAGTCAGTAAATCATCTTACGTGTTGTTGCTTGGCTTCTGAGCCAGGTAATTTTTATTTGCCGTACAGGCAGTGTTCAACATTCCAAACTGTCATAAAGAGACGTTAACCACGGTATAATAAAACTATGCTTCCATTTGCTAAAGCACTTGTCCTCATTTATAACAGGGGTGTACTCGAGCCTATCCCAACTCACTTAGGGCAAGAAGCGGGGTGCCCTGGGCTGGTCGCCAGCCATTCCAAGGGTGCATATATACAAACAACCATTCACACTTATATTCACACCTATGGACAATTAGTCTTCCATTAACCTAACTTGGAACACGGGAAGCCAGAGTACCCCAGAGAAAACCCACACAAGCACACGGAAAACAGGCAAACTCCACACAGAAATGCTGGAGACGTGATCTAAACTTCAGAACTGAGGCAGATGTGCTAACCGCTATTACACACACACACAAAATAAAAGTAAAACTACTCAACCTTTGGAGAGCCTTCACACAGATATTTGTGTTTTGGCCTTTAATCCCCCTGCAATTAGTTTTTTGTAGTTTTGTTTTTTTTCCCCCCAAACTAAGCTCGCTGGCCCTGCAAGGATGAATTTGAAATCCGATTGGTTGAAGACACAGTACCATTGCTAATAGTTGAAATTACATCTGCCAGATCCTGGAGGCCTTGGGCAGATTAGATTGACATGGGGGTAATAAAAGATGAAATATGACACTAGAGAAACACTATGAGAGTAAGAGAATAGGGCTCTCAAACTAATTTTTGTCACGGGCCACATTATAATTCCGTTTTCCCACAGAGGGCCATTATGACTATAAAACTATATAAATGGTTAATCGCCTCTTATTATTGCATATACACAACAAATTGATGGATAATCAATTTTGAAATTAGAAGTCAGGGATATTAGGTTGGTCAGTTACTGTAAAAAAAATAAAAATAAAAAAAAAAGGGATTTGTAAAAGATAAATGCATGTAATATTTAAACATTATGACAGGACATTTTGAAATTTTGGTACAGATTTTACCAAGAATCATGGAAGTTGATGCAAATGATTTGCTTGCTCTCTGCGTCAGAATTAATAGGCATTTTCACTTTAACATAATTGAAGTTCGCTCAAGTCTTAAGATTTTTTTTCTCTCAAGCTCCAACACCTCCCAGGGGAAGTGTTTTTCGCACTTTGAAAACCAACTTGCTCAATTGTGAATTGCTTGATGCTTTTTGTGTCTTCGTTCTGATTGCTTTTGAAGTTCTTCGTTTCATTTGCACTATGATCTGTTTTTCTGATCTTTGTACTTTCGTCGCAACAAACCCCTTTTGATGGCGACCACCACCTCCAATCAATTATGGACATTGTGACACGAGTGTTATTGACTAAGCCCACCCAGACGCTTGTATGGGCTCTGGGTTGTACTTGTTGTTGTCTGTCTCTTCATCTGCTTTGTGCCTCAGGATTGATTGCCCAAAAAATATTGTGGATGCAGTGTCAGGTTACAACTGAAAATTCACTGTTCCTTTGACCTTCTACAAGTCATCTTTTACTTTAGGACATATTTTGTCAAGTTTAAAAAAAAAAAGTGTTGCATTTCATTTACCCATTCTGGGGTGGGGGGGGGGGGGGGAAAGAAAGAAAAGCACACCAGTGAATTGAATCGTGAGCTACTTTCATGCTGGATTGTACAAGTGCCATATATTTTTATATTTCACACGAGTCATTGGAGTAAAAAGGCACATTGTCGCGCCTGTCATGCTGACGGGTTGCGTCAAATGCGCTTTGTTAAATACAGTGGCCGACCGCGACTAGTAGTAATTAATCCCCATTATAATTGCATTGAAAAACAACATTTATGTTTGCTTTGTTGTTGTTTTTTCACCCGAAAAAAATCTTCAATAAGCGGGGATATACCGCTAATAAGCTTTGTCGTGATTGGTCCTACCCCCAAATATAAATAAAATACCGGGGGTCCACTGTATGCTACAATCTACATTAGGTCCTTGATGAAGTGTGTCCTTTATTTTGCTGATTGATTCTCAGCCTTCACTGAAATTATATATTAAAAATACATCGTAGAAAACCTGGATCAAC
Source organism: Phycodurus eques (assembly GCF_024500275.1). Classification (NCBI taxonomy): domain Eukaryota; kingdom Metazoa; phylum Chordata; class Actinopteri; order Syngnathiformes; family Syngnathidae; genus Phycodurus; species Phycodurus eques. The sequence continues at coordinate 6,941,399 of NC_084541.1, forward strand.
TTTACTGTGTCTACAGTATATGTTTCTTTGTTTTTGTATTCTTTTGTTGTACATTGTATTTTTTTTAGCCTTGGTACAGACAAAAGCCTGTCCAACGCAGTTTGTAAAAGGTTCAATTGAAATAGAATAAATATACAGTAGATTATAAATGCACAATGTAAATGATGCCGCATTGTTAATGTTTGACATTTTAGCCCTCTTTCTCTTAAAGATGACGTAAATGATTTTGTTTCTGTTTACTTTAAAATAAAGGACGGAAAACTTTTCTATGTTGAATAATTTGCCCATTCCCTTACATTGTCATAGCTACATCTCAAGCAACACTATGACATTTTCCTCCAAAAGTATTCAAATGACAAGGTCATACTTGAATTAGACTGATGCAGGGCAGAACTTTAAAATGTTCAATGCTTTTCAGGTGATGGATGGATTGCTATATTTGCTTAAAACTCATTCACTGCCAGCCTTCCCAGCTAACATGGATATTTGACTTCTAAAGCCGTCAATGGCAGTGAATGTAACTTGTTTAATATTTCGGGGTAGTAAACTGCCTGACAGTCGAGAGAGCCTTCAGCAGTGGGTTCAAATCTCGCCTCGCACCTTCCTGGATGGAATTTACATTTTCTCCAGGTACTCTGCCTTCCTTCCGCATTACAACATGCATCTTAGGTTAATCAAAAGCTCTAAATTGTACATGGGCATGAATTTGAGTGTGAATGGTTGTTTGGAGATACAGTTTGGCTGGCAACCAGTTCTGGGCGTACATTCGCCCAAAGTCAGCTGGGATAGGCGCCAGCTCAGCTCAAATCAGTAATGAAAATATGGATGAATGGATTGATGCATGTTTAATCTAATTTCAAGATGTGAAACTAAGCTTGGATACATTTAGGTACAGTACTGTAAATCACAGGTATATATTCCTTTGTACTCCACTAGAGGGCAGGTTTGTATTGGGTACAATAGTAAATATACAGTATATATGAACTACCGTGAAATCGTGTTGGGCTGTTTGGCGCTGTAGCACGAGTTAATAACTGAAGTACATTAAAAGTACATATATTTTTTTGTGTAAAATGTAATTTAAGTGGGTGTTATCATCACATATAACATTTTAAGTGGCCCTTCAACAGTGATGTTCCTGATGGATTCATTAGTGTGTTAATGGGTGAATGTGAGGCTTTGTAAAGTGTGATAGTGTAGATAAAGTGCTATATAAGTGCAGTCCATTTACCATTTATTGGATAAATCGGACAAACACAAAAATTATGTTAAAACTAAAATTAGAGAGGAATTTGAAATAAGGTGACTTATCAAATTGCATAAACACAACTAAGTGTAAGTCCATAATATTAAAGTCGAAGAATGGAGGAAATGGGGTTGTATGTCACTAAAGTGTCGGTGTCCTCATCAGAATCAGTTGATCATGAAAATGTAGTACCAATGTTTACCACTGTCTTACATCACTTTTCCTTTTACTGTAGCAACATTCAATAAACGTTTGGGAACTGAGGGCACTCATTGTTGAAGCTTTGTAGCTGGAATTCTTTCACATTCGCGCTTGATGTACAACTTCAGTTGCTCAACAGTCCGGGGTCTCCATTGTCGTATTTTGCACTTCATAATGTGCCACACGTTTTCAATGACATAGTACTCACACTCTTGAACTATAAAGCCCCACTGTTGTAACACATGCAGAATGTGGCTAGGCATTGCCTTGCTGAAAAAGACAGCAGCATTTGTTGCTCCAAAACCTCTATGTACCTTTCAGCGTTGCAATGCAGTGGTGCATTCACAGATGTGCAAGTTACCCATGCCATGGGCACTAACACACCTCTGTACCAACATCTGATGTTGTCTTTTGAACTTGGCTCTGATAATAATCCGGATGGTCCTTTTCCTCTTTGGCCCAAAGGACAGGACGTCCATGATTTTCCAAAACAATATGAAATGTGGACTCGTTGGAACCACAGCACACTTTTCCACGTTGCCTCAGTCCATCTCAGATGAGCTCGGCCCAGAGAAGTCGACGACATTTCTGGGTGTTCTTGATATATGGCCTTGGCTTTGCATAGGTGAGGTTTTTTTTTAGATGTAGTGGAAACTGTGTTACAATATTTATATTGTCTGCTTGCAATGAATTCACCACCCACCCACCCCCACAAAAAAAAAATAAGTGTGGGAGTTTGACCAATAAGCATTTGTAACAGCTGAATATTTACTGTACTTAATGCTTACTTATAGTGGAGTATTATTGATGCAGTTAAGGGTAGTCAATGTGAAACGCACAGTGGGATTTTTGCAGCGTTACCTTTTTCTTTTCTTTGTTGCTCTTTTGGGTTCTTTTTTTTTTCTTCAAAAATGTTAATGTAATGGGTCAAAAAACAGTTTTTGAACACTTTCATTTTGCTTCTTCCTGTGACGTGCCTTGCCGTAGTATGACAAGGATGAAGGGGAGAAATAGACTAACATCACTGGTTTGGATGGTGCCTAAAATTGAGCCTTGTACAAGCAGGCCTCTCATCTCCCTGCAATCTGGTGAGGCTGGTGAGAGCATTTTGGAATAAGGTAAATCTGTGATGAGGGCCAGTCGGCTGTTTTGTAATGCGGAGGAGCAGCGGCTCAACTCTGAGATTCTCCCGGATGACCGAACTTCTCACCTTATCTCTAAGGGAGAGCCCGGACATGAAACTCATTTCGGCCCTTTGTATCGGGGAGCTTGTTCTTTCTGTCACGAGCTGTGGGTCGTGACCGAAAGAACAAGATGAGGTGAGGGTAGGAACGTAGATCAACCGATAAATTGAGAGGTTCGCGTTTCGGCTTAGCTCCTTCTTTAACACAACGGACCGATACAAAGTCCACATCACTCCAGACGCTGCACCGATCCGCCTATCGATCTTCCGTTCCATTCTTCACTCACTCGTGAACAAGACCCCAAGATACTTGAACTCCTCCACTTGGGGCAGGATCTCGTCCCCGACCCGGAGAGGGCACTCCACCCTTTTCCGACTGAGGACCATGGTCTCAGATTTGGAGGTGCTGATTCTCATCCCAGCCGCTTCACACTCTGCTGCGAACCGCTCCAGTGGGAGTTGGAGAGCACGGCCTGATGAAGCCAACAGAACCACATCATCTGCAAAAAGCTGAGATGCAATACTGAGGCCACCAAAACGGACGCCCTCTACACCTCGGCTGTGCCTAGAAATTCTGTCCATAAAAGTAATGAACAGAATCGGTGACAAAGGGCAGCCATGGCGGAGTCCAACCCTCTCCGGAAACAAATCTGAATTACAGCCAGACCAAACTCTAACACTGGTCGTACAGGGACCGAACAGCCTGTATCAGGAGGTTCGGTACCCCATACTCTCGTATCACCCCCCACAGGACTCCCCGAGGGACACATTCGAACAGCTTCTCCAAGTGCACAAAACAAATGTAGACTGGTTGAGTGAACTCCCATGTACCCTCAAGGACCCTACCGAGGGTGTAGAGCTGGTTCACTGTTCCTTGGCCAGGACGAAAACCACACTGCTCCTCCGGAATCTGAAATTCGACTTCCCGGCGGACAATCCTCTCCAGCACCCCTGAATAGACTTTACCAGGGAGGCTGAGATGTGTGATCCCCCTGGAGTTGGAACACAACCTCTGGTCCCCCTTCTTAAAAATAAGGACCACCACCACAGTCTGCCAATCCAGAGGCACTGTGCCCGATGTCCACGCGATGTTGCAGCGGCGTGTCAACCAGGACAGCCCCACAACATACAGAGCCTTTAGGAACTCCGGGCGAATCTCATCCACCCCCGGGGCCCTGACACCAAGGAGCTTTTTAACTACCTCGGTGACCTCAACCCCAGAGATAGGAGAGCCCACTTTAGAGAACCCAGACTCTGCTTCCTCATGGGAAGACGTGTCGGTGGAGTTGAGGAGGTCTTCGAAGTATTCTCCCCACCGACTCACAACGTCCCGAGTCGAGGTCTGCAGCGCCCCATCCCCACTATACACAGTGTTGGTGGTGCACTGCTTCCCCCTCCTGAGACGCCGGATGGTGGACCAGAATTTCCTCGAAGCCGTCCGGAAGTCGTTCTCCATGGCCTCACCGAACTCCTCCCACGCCCGAGTTTTTGCTTCAGCTACCACCAAAGCTCCATTCCGCTTGGCCAGCCGGTACCCATCAGCTGCCTCAGGAGTCCCACAGGCCAAAAAGGCCTGATAGGACTCCTTCAGCTTGACGGAATCCCTCACCGTTGGTGTCCACCAACAGGTTCGGGGATTGCCGCCATGACAGGCAACGACAATCTTACGGCCACAGCTCTGGTCGGCCGCCTCAGCAATGGAGGCGCGGAACATGGTCCACTCGGACTCAATGTCCCCCGCATCCCCCGGAACATGAGCAAAGTTCTGTCAGAGGTGGGAGTTGAAACTCCTTCTGAAAGGGGACCCTGCCAGAGGTTCCCAGCAGACCCTCACAATACGTTTGGGCCTGCCACGTCGGACCGGCATCTTCCGCCACCATTGGAGCCAACTCACCACCAGGTGGTGATCAGTTGACAGCTCCGCCCCTCTCTTCATCTGAGTGTCCAAGACATGCGGCCGCAAGTCCGATGACACGACCACAAAGTTGATCATCGAAGTGCGACCCAAGGTGTCCTGGTGCCAAGTGCACGTATGGACACGCTTATGCTTAATGTTGTTCGTTATGGACAATCCGTGATGAGCACAGATGTCCAACAACAGAACACCACTCGGGGGTGGACAACAGTCAGGAGTTTGTCTGGTCCCTCACCAAGGACCTGTTTGCCATGGGTGACCCTACCAGGGGCGTGAAGCCCCAGACAACTTAGCTCCTAGGATCATTGGGACACACAAACCCCACCACCACGATAAGGTGACGGCTGTTGTTCATTAGAAGCTAAATTATTGAATCTCTTCGAAAGGAATGAAAGGTGGGAGAGGTGGTGTCATAATCCTCCTCCTCTCTTTAGAGATGGTTTCTCAAACAAGGCCTCACGCTTCTTTCAAACAATCTGTCTTCCCTGTCCAGAATATGCATATTTTTTTCCTCAAAAGAGTGCTGTTTCTTTTTGAAGTATAGATAGACAGCTGAGTGTTGACCTGACCTATTTGTCTTGCGACATGCACTTGCTCAGTGGTTGCTTTGTTTTCCCAATATGTACTGTACATCAGTGCATTCGTTACTGCACTGAACAGCACAAATCACTTTTTAAAAAAAAAAAAAAAAAGAAAAACAATTTATTATCTTTCACATTCTCACGGATGAACTTGATGTTTTTGTCCACTGAGGTAATGTGCTGGGTGAAGGCTTGCACTTCCTGGCTTCTGATTTTAACTCATGTGCCGTCCACATACTGTATCTGTACCAATGAGAAGTAGCAGTTCCCAAAGGAATTCAGAGCCTTCCTGTCCATGTCTTCCATGTAATGGTTGGCTACAATGGGGGATACCGGTGAACCTATAGCACAGCCATGTTTTTGTCTGTAAAATGCTCCTGTGAATTGAAAATATGTGTTCCAGCAAAGGGCATATCTCTTCTGTAATAAGTGTGGATCTGTCTGGAGGCTGTGATCATACAGTAACTGTTACCTCCAAATGGCGACAGACTGAAGTACAATGGTGCCATTGCTGAACATTTTTGGGGGAGGAGCTTTACGTTTAATTTTAATTTTGAACCATTCATCCATCTGTTGTCTATACTGCTTATCCTCATTAGGGTCATGGATTTGCTGGAGCCTATCCCAGCTGACTTTGAGAGAGAGGCGGGCTACACCCTGAACTAGCCAATCGCAGGGCCTAATTTTGAAGCAATACAGGAGTCATCCATTCATTCGAAGCTGGAGCCTATCCAAGTTGACTTTGTGCAAGAGGTGGGATTCACTCTGGACTGGTAGCCACTAAATCGGAGTGGACATAGCGACAAACAACCGCTCACATTCACAAATATTAATTCAAACCCAGTACCTCTCGACTGTGAGGCAGACGTGCTAACCACTAGCTCACCATGGTGCCCTGTAAAACCTGTGAAATGGTAATTTTGCTATTGTCATCATGAGGCAAAGCTTTGCCTGCAGTGTCACAGAACCTAGTTTGGCTGCAGACTCATTTTCTCTGCACATGATTATTGTCTTTGTATAATCTGCTAAACCTTTTTAAAATAGAGATTACACTGCGGGAACTGACTACAATATTATCTCCAGACTGCAGTTGTTGCAGCTGAATTAAATACATTCGTACCATAAAATGATGTGAAACAATGTTATTCCTGGATAAAGATTGGGCCAGTCTTCTCGACACGAAAGGAGAAAAAGAACAGGGCCCAGTTGTTCAAAACTCGGTTATTTTAACAACTGGTTAACCCCTAACCGCCGGTTAAATTCTTAACCCGCTGTTACCTAACCGACCGTTAAATATGTGTTGTTCAAAACATGGGGAGTCACGTCGTTATTTAACGGCAGCGTCAAAGTTATTTCACTGCCAGCCTTCCCAGTTAACATGGATATTTGACTCCTAAAGCCGTCAATGGCAGTGAATGTGTTAACCGTGTGGTTGACGTCACTGGTCAGCGCCAATATATCCCATAATTCCTCATTTTGTTGACTTCCTTTGTTTAGCGAAAAAACTCGTGAGCGGACCCGGGCCATTTCGCACAAATGTTGGTGAACTTTCCTGTAAGATTAAAAAAACCATAAACTTATTATTTTTTTGTACACTGTAACATAATCTACAGGAACAATTATGATGTGTCTATCGTGATAATAGGTAGTATTTTGAAATGAAATTCATTATTTTATTACTAATTATTAATATTAATGTTCCAAACACACACAGCTTTCTGTTTTGTACTGTACAGAGGAGGGGCAACGAACTTTAAATGGTATTCAATGATCCAGTAAACAGAGAAAATCAGTATAAACTTTACAGACGATATTTTGCGGGTGCTTCATATGCATGTAATATGATTCTGTCAATAACTCTTACTGAAAAACCGACTTCATTGTGTGATTTATTCTTCATAAATCCATGAGCTAATTCTTTTGGCTTGTTGTATCTATTTTAACCTACATTATTATATGTAATTGAATCAAATTTTAGACTGTTATTTAAGTTACCGTGGACAAGGAAAATATCGACATTTTACAGGCTCTTCATACAGACGCGATGTTTATCCATTTCTGATATTTGTTTTTGTCTTCATTACTGTAAGCTCGTTCAAATGTCCAAATAGATCACAGTCATGTCTTATTTATTGAATAAATCTATGAAATATGTTTTTTTCCCCAACTTTTAATGTCCCATGTCTTGAGATCATACACACCAAGTTTGAAGCGACTCGTGAGCCCCGAATGCCATCTCGAGACTTAACCACACTGTTAAAATGTTCGCGGCGGCCCTGAGATGTGTTAACTTTAACGTCAAGTTAACAGCTGGTTACAGTTAACCGAGTTTTGGACAACAAGCTAACGGTGCCATGAAAGTTAACGGTCGGTTAAGTCTACTTAACCAGTGGTTAAACAATAGCCAAGTTTTGAACAGCTGGGCCCAGAATGGTAGTGATAAGCAAGCAAGTCAAGTCAAGAAAGTTCAGGGTTATTCAGTTCCTCTTAAAGTTCATAACGACGACAGCATCCTGTTGTCTTGTAAATTGTCAAGGGACTCGAAACATTTGTATTCATTCAGTCACATAAAAATAGTGGCGCACTTTGTTGCCGAAGAAAGAATTTCCAAAGTCCCTTCACCTTTATCTTCAGGTTGAAAGAGTCTGTCACCAAGGCCCGTAAATGTGTCAGGAGAAGTAATCATCTGTCTGTAACAAGCATCAGCAGCTGTGAAGGGAAAGCATTGGGGAAACTTGGAAGTCATCGTTTTTTCCTTCCTCCATTCCTCCTACCGCAATAATTTCAAGCGAGGCATGTGTCTTGTATACTGCAATTAAAACTGCAATGCTGCAGCTGCACCAGAGATCTTAAGGACCAGCAATTTGAGGATAAAAACAAGCAAACAAACAAACAAACAAACATGTCCAAATCATCCATCTTCTTTCCTTGTCCTAACATGCATGTTTGTGGCAAATAGGAGGAAGCCGGAGAACCTGGAGAAAACAAATGGGAGAACATGCAGATGATTCGAACTCCAAACCTCAGAACTTTGAGGCAGATGTAGTAGTCACCTGTAGTCCGTTATGCTTTCTTGTGGTTAAAAAAATAAAATAAAATATTAAAGCGTGTAGCAAACATGTTAAGAGACCCGGGAACTGTTATAAATTATTAAAAAAAAAAAAAAAAAAAAAAAAGATGCACAAAATGCTCTTTGCAACACTGCGTTCAGATATATTGCTTTAGATACTGTGCATTCCAAAATATGTTTTCTTTTCTCCTCATTCCTCCGTGAATACAGTTTCAGAAGAAAAAGTCTACTTGTCTGTCGAGGGCTGTGTTCTTTTAACCACATTCCTAACTCTGGACGCTGGATTTTTTTGTCATCTTGACAACAATAGATGGGCGGTTGGCTGCAGACAGCGCTCCTGACAGTGGAATGGGTACGCGATTAAATTGGAAAATTCTGGGATCTCTCTGGTTTCCTATAGCAGGATATCATGTCACCATGCTGTTAGTGTATCTCTGTACAGTTAGATTTTTTTCTGTTTCCACCTAATATTCATTCCATAAAGTACAATAACTCAAAAGGGTTTCTATGAGAATTATAATCGCTAACATTTTTACAACAAACTGTAGAAAAAGTGCAATGTACAGATAAAGAGTGAAATTTTTCAAACATACCTATTAACAGTGCAATGGGCTGGCGACCAGTCCAGGGTGTACCAGAGTCAGCTGAGATTGGCGCCAGCACGCCAGCGACCCTATTCAGGATAAGCAGTACGGAAAATACAGTAGCTGGATTACATACACCTTTTAGATAATTGCAATGTAGATTTGTGTATGTATGTGTTTAGTTTTTTAATTATTTTTTTTAAATAAACTGTAATTTTTTTCATTTTATTTCATACGTGTCAAATACTGAAAAAGCCATTTCAATCATCTCCCACAGGGAAAAAAAACACACACCCAAAAAAAACCACTGGGAGCCACAAAACCCTTTTGACATCAAAATTGAGAATAAACACTGCATAGATCATGTCCCCCCCCCCCCCCCCCCTCGTATGTACATATATATTTATATATATTAATAAAAAAACAAAACAACTATAGTGGCCCTCATTTATGAACTGCTACAGAAAACATGACATTTTATCCCTGGATGTAGCAAAAACACTTTGAACTTTGGAAAAAGACACTTATTTGAAGCTTGCTTTCAAATCAAACGGTCACTGTCAATTTGAGTCCTCCTCGTATTCCTGAAATGAAAGCCAAAGTGAAATTATCCACCTGTAACAAACCAAAAATGTCGTCTGCTCTTTTTGTGTTCCGTCGTCATTTTATCCTGTGTGGAGCGTGTAGTCAGGTGTCAACTTGAATTAAAAAGGACACTCAACAATTTACTTAACAATGTAAACTTTTATATATTTTTTGCTTCGTATAGCGTTTGGCACATCAGGGCTGTAAATCGTCACCTTCATCTAAAAAATAAAGAGGTGGGCAGCGTGAGAAGTGTGGGTGTCGAAAAAAAATGAGGGGGTGGGGGGGGGGGGGGGGGGGGGGGGGGGGGGGGGCGGTGTTGCAACACCACTAATGGGGACTACCAAAACTACCAATATATTGCTTTTAGATTTTCTTTTCTTGATATGCAAAGAATCAAATAAACTATTTACAACTGAAAAAGCGAAACGATTTCTCTTCATAGCTGTGGTGAATAAAGATCATTTGTTTTTAGAAAGAAACATTGTTTCCTTCACTTTCTGCTCCGCCGTGTCGAGGTCCAATTTGTGAACATATTACATGAATGATCCTCAAGTAACTGTTTTAAAAATGGTAAACTTACAACAGACTGCGCTTGTTTTGCCTCTGGATGCCGAGATGGGATTCGGTTCCTGTTCAGCCCAGGGACTGATCTATTCTCGTGGGATTTGGGGCCACTGACTGCTCCCAAAATCTTCAAAATCCGAAACTATTTTGTCTCATCACCTTCAACCGAAAGCGGTGACGTACCAGTTCTTCAAAAATAACTCTAATATACATATAAAGAATATGTAATTGCTTGATTGATTGATGTTTAATAAATCACAGTCCAAAAAAATTCAAAGTGACACGCCCACACATTCTTGCAGATTGAGGGTGGGCCTTATTGTATATACATGGCGATTTTCTTTTTTTTTTAAAAATCATTCAAATGTGGCAGGCTTTTAAAAAAAAAAAAAAAAAAAAAAAAAACCTTCTCTGTGGTGTGTCAAATTTACAAGACATATTTTTAGCCTCTTTCGTGCATCTTAAACACCGCTTATTGCCAGAAAACGGTGCTCAATCGTCACCAGAATGTATGTGGACCTCTTTACTCACGCTCCCCTTCCACCTCTGAAAATATCAGAACAAAAGCCCAAATATTATGGATTTTATGGACTTTAAGTGTTTTCCTTATTAAGCAACGTTCAGCTTTTTGTGTATAGTAAACACCTATGGAGACGAAAACGCCTGTTTTTCTGAGGGCTTTGTTTTTAAAAAAAATTTTTCTGACTAATTATTTTTCTCAGTTTTTCTGTCTAGTCCCCCCCCCCCCCCGTTTTTCTGACTATTTTGTTCTGTTTTTCTGACAATTTTTTTCTAATGACTAATAACAATACCATCTATGTGACTCAAAGAAAAGAGTATCTCCCAGTGTCTTAATCCCATATTAAAATAAAATTTATATATAGATATATATATAGATAGAAGCTAATATTTCCGAGGGTCCCTAAAGCAGCACCGCTGCTGTGCGGCAGCTCGTAATCGCTCCCTTTTCCCAACTTGTGCTCCCGTTGACTTGCACATGGAGGGAGCAACCGGACTCGTGAAAACAGCCGGTTAAACGAAACCCACTATCGCACAGTCAAGATATCGGATTCAAAAGAAGTGTACAGTTTTTTTCCCCCCCACACACGGAAATTTGACTGGCAACTGGCCGGTGAGCCATATATATATATATGTTTTTTTTTTTTGTTGTTGTCGTTGAAGTGTGAAGTGTTTCTTTCAATTCGGGCGGAGGAAAGAAAAATGGTCTCAAGAGACGTTCTGTCGTCGGCTTTCGGACTCGAGCTGGGATGTGGACAGAAGCGGTGAAACGGGAAGGAGCGGACGCGGGCAGCGAAAGCTAAAGTCGTCTCGTCAGCCGGCGGTGGTCGGCAAACGCCGCGACGACCGAGCTGCTAAACTAAACCGAGGTACTTTGGTTTCCATACTTTCATTTCCCCACGTGGACCCCCAGTTCTAGTGCTCCATATTAGTTTTTTTCTATATGTTAAATGGCGTGCGCGTGTGAAAGATCCTCTCCGAGTTGGCTAACCCACCAGCTGTGGGGAGGGGACTCATTTCTTTTGGCTCCTCTTCTGCTCAATGTTTATTCTTCATGATGGTCCAGTGTTGTGTTATTAATGCTCTCCAACATGTTTGGTGGGTCAGGCAGTGGATCATTTGTTTTCATTTTTGTTGACAGTCAAAAATAGAAGATATTTATCTGTCTGGAGTTTTTTTATTGAATTTTTTTTTTTTTTAATGGAATGTGTTGGTGGTGTTCTCACATGGGAGTTGCAGATGAGATGAAGTTGATGAAGTCCGCCATGACTGCAAGCCATCCCTCTGCTCAGCTGTGTACTTAGGATACGTTTATGATAAATGATACAAAAGACATGAATTCCAATACATCAAAACGCAGTTTTGCCCCAAAAAGGGTCTTGACGATCAACAAATGCAGCAACCCAATATATATATATATATATATATATATATTTGACCCCTAATCATTTTCAAACCTAATTTTGTGTCCCAAACCTACTCTATATTATAAATGAGGTGAGCAAAACAATATTTCTATTTGCTATTCTCTTTCAAAATTATATGCCTTCTAAATAAGCCCTTGGATCCCTGAGAGACTGTGGGAAAGACCCCCCCCCCCCCCCCCATGTAATTTGATACAGAGATCTTGAGTTTTCTGATGCATCATACCACATATTTGATTAGGGCTTATTCATATATATACGGAGGCCTTTAATTCGTATTGAAAGAGACGGGCTAATCAAAATTTTCTCTGTGGATGCAGATACAGCAATGGTGTACATCATAAAATAATTGAGTTTGAAAATGCGTTGCTTAAAGGCATGTTGAGCAAAGTATTCTCAAGAGGACTGTTTGCCAGTTATTTCTCTTGTGCAACATTTCACAGACCTCCAAAACGCATACTATAGCACAACACACAACACAACAGGCAGTGTTTGGGTTTGATGAACGTAATTAAATTAAACAGTTTGCAATGAAACTGCCCTCAACATATTTTTACTTTGTCCTTTATAAACCCATAATGGCATGTGAGAAGGTAACACAGGTTACAAGTTATTTTTTTGTCCATTTTGGGCTTCTATACATCGAACGAGGCTAGGTTCAAGACACATTGGTATTTTGTTTTTATCACACTTTACTGTGATCAACATATATTTTTTCAGTAAATAATACTTTATTATTTATTGGGCTTGAAGATCTTTCCTTTATTTTGCATTTTTGTTGTTGTTGATTCACACATGAAAATCCCAATTTTTCAAATGTTTTCTTGTTTGTCACTGTCCTTGAAAGCCACAAACAAAGCCAGCCTTGACCTCTTACCCCAAGCTTTAGATACTGGCTCATTGTGACGGGTTAGTCATGCATTGTGGTTCTTTTCCTCATGATCTTTAATTATGCATCATAATAACTGTGCTGTCCTCTGAAGTTCTCCTGTACATGCAAAGAGCTGCAGCCTTTCCAGTCCCGGTGTGAAAAAGCACCTCCCTCCTGGGCCCCTGTCTGCCTCGTATCCTCAGAGGGTGCTGTGACATTCCCAAGAGAAATGCCAGTCTCCCATAAACAAGCCTGGCATTGACACAGGCGCTGATTAGGAAGTTGTCAAGGTATTCCCACAAAGGCACAGTCGTGAATAATGACATCCGGATTCAACAAAATGGTTTGCATTCATGACTTTTTCTGGCAATGAGTTGTGTTAAAAGAGAACACTTTTCAAGAAGCCATGTAGCTGGAAATATAGCGACAATTAATCTGTAACATTTCCTGTCAAATCTAGGAACAAGTTCTTTTTGTAAATCTTATCAAAATTAAACATTTTTCATACATTGCCATATTCCTATTCTCCCACAAATTCATTTATTCAGATATGAATATTAGGGATGCTTGGTGCCCATACTGTACATCTGTACCGGTAAAAACACTCAGATACTACGACATCCGATACCAGCCTTTCTACGGCCTATACTATTCTGTCCTCCCTGAGCGTGCAGTGTGCAGTTTGGCAGACAGCCAACTGTTCTTCAAAAAGTCGACGTATGCTTGCTTCAAGTTTTTTATTGACACTCCCTGTTGAAGTTTCCAGTGAAACTAACACAAAATAAGGAGAATTACACATTATTCTGTATATTTAAGAAAACTCATACTGTAGCTTCGGCTTGAAAATGCCCGCGAGCTTAATGCAAACACATAATGGAAAACCCTATAAGGCTAGCATTGATGGATATTTAGTCCATGTTCAATAAAAGTTTGTATTTTGTGTTTTTAAACAATGTTTGATTGTGTGTTATATTTTAGTGAAATGTATGCCATATTCAGTTCAAGATAACAATGTTTCGGTTGGTTTGTGTAAAAAGTGTTAGATTTGAGTCAAATGTATCTAATGTTCAAATTAAGTTTGTTTTCGGTCAATATCACATTTTCATCAAAATTGCAAGACTTGCATTGTCAAGTATCAGTACTCTGTATCGGCGAGTTCTCAAACGTTAGTTCTTGAAATCATACTCGGCCTGAAATAAGTAGTAGTATCGAGGGATCCCTAATAATTACATGAATAGAAGATACTCCCAGTCGATTGGATGTGGGCTATTAGCTTTACTCTTTGAGTTTCCTTCTGGCTTCTATTGCAGAATCTGATTGGTTCTGCTCAAGCAGTCTAACCCCAAAACACAGGAACAGTGTAAAGATGACATTAAAATTACTTTATTGTCCTGTTTCCCTTAAATACTCTGTGGTGATCTTTTATTTAATTTTGTGTTGGCTGTCACACGATTAATGTGTGAAAGAAACGTTTTCTCTACATTATTGGAATTTACTAGCCCTTACATGACATTTTAAGTCGTATAAGCCCTTGCCGTCATCAAATCCACATTGAAGGGGCATTTCAGGAGATTTTAGGACGGTTTTTAATTCCATCTCTCCAAGTATATTGCTTGATTCCTAGTGTAACCTGAAATGCTGTCCTGCACTTTTGGTGCATTTTAAAGCCAGAGGGCTCCAGACATCAGAAGAGCAGTCAGGCAAAGCCTTGAAAAGTTGAGTCGTCTAGGTCACACATGCGTTCATTGGACGGCCACTCTCCAATGGCCTTGTTACTATTCTGTTAATTAGGTTGATGGATGTCATGATGGCTGGGTGCATTGGGGTCAATATTTCCGATCGTGTTGTAACAATAAATCTGTGAATCCTGTCTTCGTACTGGAAACGCACTTGTGCACATCTTTTTTTAAAGCAGGTTTTGCACTTTTTTTTCATGCTTTCGCCGGTCCCAATCAATAGAGGGACTTTTAAACAAAACAAAGAATGTAGGATCTCTCTCTTCATACTGATCAGTGGACAGTGCACAGATGTAAATTGAAAGAAAGTTTGGTGTAAAGTCAAGCCTGAAATTATTCATACCCATGGCAAATTTTGACTATGTTACATTTATTCAACCAGCAAGGTTTTTTTCTCTTTGGAAATAACACAGGCATCTCCCAGGAACTAATAAGACAATGTACAAGAGTTATCATTGCGGGAAAAAAATATTTATCAGCTTTTATGTACTTTTTATGTCCAAAATTATTCATACCCTTCCCTAAAATTCAATAGGAAAGCAATTCGTGGCTATCACAGTAATAAAACCCTTCCTATAATTTCTGAATAGCATTTTACATGTCTCCTGATACTTTTGCCCATTCATCTTTACCTATGAGCTCCAACACTTTCGGGGTTGGAGGGTGTCCTAGCCTAGTCACCCTGATCTTTAGCTCCCTCCACAGATTCTCAATTGGATTCAAGTCAGGTCACTGGCTGGGCCACTGCAAAACGTTTTTGTCTGCTAACCATTTCCTCACCACTTTTGCAGTGTGTTTTGGATTGTTGTTGTGCTAAATGTCCACTGGTGCACAAGACCAAGTTTATCTGCAGACTGCCCGATGTTGTTGAGAATCTTGACATATTACTCTTTTTTTTTTTTTCATTGTGACGTTTTCTTTGATTAGGTTCCCTGGTCCATTGGCTGAAAAACACTCCCAAAGCTTGAGGTTCCCACGACCATGTGTGACATGCAGTGGGGATAGTGTTCTTAGGGTGGAAGGTGTCCATTTTTTATGCCAAAGAAAGGCTATATCGCTGTGGCCAAACAATTGCATTTTCGTTCCATCTGACCATAAAACAAGAGACCAGAAATCTTCTTCTTTGTCCATGTAAGCATTTGCAAAGGTCAAGCGGGCTTTCAAATGCCGTTTCTGGAGAAGTGGCGTCCTCATTGGTCTGCGTCCGTGGAACCCAGCAGTGTGCCGTGTCCGTTGGACTGTCTGCCTTGAGATGTTGCCACCACCATAGCCCAGATTTACCAGGATGGCCTTGGTGGTGATACTTGGATTATTTTTCATCTTTCTCACTATCGTCCTGGCCAGCACAGGTGTCACTTTTGGCTTCCGACCACATCCTCTGAGATTTTCCTTCGTGCGGAACGTCTTGTATTTTTTTTAAGAATACTTTGCACGGTCGACCACTGGAACTTGAAAACATTTAGATATGGCCTTTTTTCCCCCAAAGTTGTGCCTCTTGTACACCTTGACTGATAAGTGTGAAGTGAGGGACGAGGGTTCTGTGTGTGTGGGAGCTGGGAGAACGAAATGGCTTCAAACTGCCGATTAGCTCCTGCCTCCTGAAGACACGTTAGCAGCCGTTAGCCCCCGGGACGGAACGTCAGAGTCCTCAGCTTACTAGGCACTCTGAGGAATGTCATTGTTATATACAATGGATTTTTCTGGGGTGTTCGGCAAACTCGGCATTGACTTGCTTGATTATTGTTATTAAAGTGCTATTATTTAGAATTGTTTTTCTTCAGAATCTAACCAAATCTCGTTACTTTGGAGTTATCAAACCATAATAACATTGATATGCCAATAAACAAAAAACACATCAGGTAGTCTGGCGAAGTAAAACTCACCCATTTTGTCATGGGAGGACCTGCTCCTGGTGGGTTAGACCTGGGGTGGTCTAGTGTCCCCCAGAATTGGACAGGTGTTGCGATCCCTCGTAGATTTTGTTTTTTTTAAATACATTTTTTTTTAAATCAGTGGTAGTGACATGGAAATATGCAGAGTTGAGGGGACTTTTATTTTTAAATGCCAGATCAGATTTGGATGGGACCACTTTTGTTGGAGACCTGGGGTGGTGTAGTATCCCCCAGAACTGGACTGTTGTTGCGATACCGTAAGGAGTATTTGTAATCCTTTTTTAAAAATCAGTCATCAATCATTGATAGCCACATATTATTTGAAATGCAACTTCAGATTTGGATGTGACCTCTTTTGGTGGAGACCTGGGGTGGGGTAGTGTCCCCCAGAAATGGAATGGTGTTGCGATACCGAAAGGATTATTTTTATTCCTTTTTTAAAAATCATCACGCATTGATATCTACGTATTATTTGGGGGCTTATTTTTTGAAGGTGGCTTTCGTCGCTAGTTGGCGGCTTATTACTGTAATGACTAGTATACACAAAATTAGGGGCGGCTGGCTTGACTTCTTCTTTTCAAGTGGAGGCTGGAGCAGCAGGAGACTGATAGCTTCGATCGCATGGGACAACTTAGTGCGGCTGCGCGCTGCACGGAAGCCCAGCTTGGAGCGCTCCAACCCGGATACAGGCTAAACTCGTTGTCGGAGACCGATATGGAAATCGGGGAGTTCGAAAAGAATAAAAATTCACCTGAATGCAAAAGGAAAACCACTTAATATCCAAGTGGAACCAAAAGGTTCACTTGTTGAGTGTCGTGGCTCCGTACACAATGAAAAACAGGACTGGCTGGCCACTGAGTTGGGTGCACTTGTATTGTTTACAATGGGAGAAATCAAATGCATCAAATACAAGAATACTGCACACTAAAAGCTTATACAGTATTGCGTATGAGTGAAGTAAATTACGGATAAATATATAATTAATATACTCATGGAAAAAATATTAGACCCATTGCTTGCATCTTGCTCATTTTTCTCTGGTGCAACTAAAAGGTACCTTTTGTTTTACAAATATAACAATAAAAATAGCTCATAAGAGCTTAATTTGAGAGCTGATATCAAGCTCGAACAATTTTCAATGGTTTTCTTAATAACAACCAAAATCTTATTTAATAATACAATGAAGCTTATGTATTCATCCATCCATCCATTTTCGGAACCGCTTATCCTCACTAGGGTCGAGGTTGTGCTGGTGGCTGTCTCAGCTGACTTTGGGCAAGAGGCGAGGTACACCCTGAACTAGTTGCCAGCCAGTCACAGGGCACATACAGACAAACAACCATTCACACTTACATTCACACCAAGGGACAATTTAGAGTTCAATTAACCTACCATGCATGTTTTTCCAACGTGGGAGGAAACCGGAGTACCTGGAAAAAAAAAACACACAGGCACGGGGAGAACAGTTCTCAGGTCCTCAGAACTGTGAGGCAGATGTGCTCGGCAGATGTGCTAACAAGTTGTCCACTGTGTCAGCTTATGTATTCTTCTGGTAAAATGCATTTATTGGTACCAGGCATTAAAATGAACAGGAAATTGAAGAAACGAGTGGTATAATATTTTTATTTAAGGACTGTATAAATCAGACATATACTGTATTTCGTTGTACAATTTAATATACGTCCAAAAACACATTCTTTATATATCATATCAATCCATCTCTCTCTGTATATATTTGTGTGTGTGTGTGTTTGTGTGTATATGAATGATGTTTTTGTTTTTATTTTAGTACAAATAAAGCATTGAAAGTTGTTTTGTCAGTTTTCATTACACTGGTTTGACTAATGTTTGAGATTTTTGCCATGGCATTGTTTCATATGGTGGCTGGGAAGTGCAATATAATATAAAATTGTGAGACACTTTTCAGAAAATGTTGAAAAAAAAGAAAAAGTTTAAAAAAAAAAAATTACATTTCAAAAAACTTGAACAAAAACCGAAACACATTTTAGAAAACAAATTAACATGTGTGGACACAAATTACAAGTGACACAAACCAGAAAGGGAACATGCCATATTGAAGCGTAGGATTCCCATGCATTTTCCTGCCAGGACATGCCCTGCTCCAATATTACTGGCCCCAGGACATGCGCGGCTGCACTATGATTGGCTGCTGTATCCCGGTAGAACACGCCCTGCTGCTTCTAGTCGGTAAAAGAAGTATGGGACTTATTACGTGTGCCGGCGTTAATATAAATGTTGTTAAACATAAAGCCGGACGCACACTGCGCAACGTGGTCAAACCTGACTGGACTAGACCGTCGCATGAAAATAAGAGTTGCCGATGCATCCCCGCACATTGAGTGATTGTAGATACGCACGCCCTGAACCCGAACCTGTATAGGCATTTTATAATGTATATACAATATATTGTACTTTATCACATTTATTTTTCTAAACCATAAAAATATAGTTTAATAGTGACGGAAGAAGCAGGTTGCTAAAGTGAGAGGATGTTTGCTAGAATTTAAGTGAAAGTGTGGGTATTTGAAAGGAAGCTCCGTTGGCTCCATTCATTTGAATGTACATTCTAGTCACAAACTTCAACATAAACTTATTTTAAAAAAATGTTTGTACAAATGTGATACATATTTGGGATGGTCATTTCGTTACATCTGCGTAGCCTACGCTCCCCGCGATGCAGGAGCCAATCATGAAGCGTGGCACGTCTTGCCAAGAAAGGGCGCGGGATACCTAATAACGTGTCAATCTGAGATATGGTACATTCCCTTTCCGGTTTGTGTCACTTGTAATTTGCTTTGTCTTACGTTAATTTGTTTTCTGACATGTAAAAGTGTTCCCGCTTTTGTTAATTTCTGAAAACTAAATTTGTTTCGTGTTATGTTCATTTGTTTTCTGAAATGTGTTTTGTTTTTTTGTTAATTTGTTTTCTGAAATGCAAAAGTGTTTCACAATTTGTTACATTGTTTTGCCCTTTCGAGACACTGTAGTTTCAGTATCTCTATCTAGGTACTTTCTGCTGAAGGTATAGTATCGAAGTCAGAACTTTGGTATCGTGACACCACCAGTATGAATAATTTCTGGCTTGACTATATGGACTATTG
This sequence comes from Phycodurus eques, assembly GCF_024500275.1. Classification (NCBI taxonomy): domain Eukaryota; kingdom Metazoa; phylum Chordata; class Actinopteri; order Syngnathiformes; family Syngnathidae; genus Phycodurus; species Phycodurus eques. Next base: position 6,960,895 of record NC_084541.1, read on the forward strand.
AGTGAAACAGCGCTACAACACGGAGCAAAATTATATGAATAAGCGACCAGCAGACAGCACACTAGCAAATAGCAAGAGTTCCCTTAAAGTGGATGTGCCAAGTAAATCATCAGCTATTTGCTAGTGTGAGACATCATAAACTAAACAAGGCATAAAATGGAGTGTATATAATGAAATGCTAACTGTAGCGATGCAAAACTGAAGACTTGTTTGGCAAGTCTCTGGTCTTCTATGTTTACACAACACCTGCAGTTATGTCACCAAGGCTGGATTTACGCAACATGGTTCAAATGACACAATTAGTGTTTTGCTCCCCTGTGCATTGTTTGATATGGTAGTGCAGAGAGAGAGGGAGATAAAAAAAATATTGAAACCATCTGTTCCAAATCGGGCTTCTTTCAAATGCAGATAAAAATCCGATATGAATCTGATACCTACCAAATCGACTACACTGGCAATGGAGTGATAAAATCTACTGTCAGACCCTGGGTCAGTACTGAGGTTACCAGTCTTTTCAAATGTGTGTGTCCCAATGATCCTAGGAGCTAAGTTGTCTGGGGCTTTATGCCCCTGGCAGGGTCACCCATGACAAACAGGACACAAAATTCAGGAAGACATTTTCCCTTGGCTGGACGCGGGTCACCAGGGCCCTCCCCCTGGACCCAGGCCTGGAGGTAGGGCTCGAAGGTGAGCGCCTGGTGGCCGGGCCTGCACGCATGGGGTCCGGAAAGGGTAACGTGGGTCCCCCTTCCCACGGGCTCCCCACCTTTGGGAGGGGACATAGGGGTCAGGTGCAGTGTGAGCTGGACGGTGGCCGATCTGATCCCCGGCTACAGAAGCTGGCTCTAGAGACGTGGAATGTCACCCCTCTGGCAGGGAAGGAGCCCGAGCTGGTCGAGAAGTTCCGACTAGATATAGTCAGGGCTCTCCTCCACACACGGCTTGGGCTCTGGTACCAGTCCTCTTGAGAGGGGTTGGACTCTCTTCCACATTGGAGTTGCTCACGGTAAGAGGCGCCAAGCAGGTCTGGGTATACTTATTGCCCCCCGCCTCGGCACCTGTACATTGGGGTTCACCCCGGTGGACGAGAGGGTAGCCTCCCTCCGCCTTTGGGTGGGGGGATGGGTTCTGACTGTTGTTTGTGCCTATGCACCAAACACCAGTTCAGAATACCCACCCATTTTGGAGTCCTTGGAGGAGGTGCTGGACAGCGCTCCCGCTGGGGACTCCATCGTTCTGCTGAGGGACTTTAATGCTTTTGTGGGCAATGACAGTGTGACATGGAAGTGCGTCATTGAGAGAAACGCCCGCCCCCTCCAATCAGAATCCGGGTGGTGTTCTGTTATTGGACTTCTGTGCTCACCGTGGATTGTCCATAACGAACACCATGTTCAAGCATAAGGGTGTCCACACATGCAGTTGGCACCAAGACACCCTAGGTCGTAGTTCAATGATCGCCTTTGTGGTCGTGTCATCGGACTTGCGGCCGCATGTCTTGGACACTCTGGTGAAGAGAGGGGCGGAGCTGTCAACTGATCACCACCTGGTGGTGAGTTGGCGCCGATGGTGGCGGAAGTTGCTGGTCCAACCTGGCAGGCCCAAACGTATTGTGAGGGTCTGCTGGGAACATCTGGCAGAATTCCCTGTCAGAAGGAGTTTCAACTGCCACCTCCAGCAGAACTTCACCCACGTCGGGGGACATAAAGTCTGAGTGGACCATGTTCTGCGCCTCCACTGCTGAGGCGGCTGACCGGACCTGTGCCTGTCATGGCGGCAAGGCCTCAACTCGTTGGTGGACACCAAGCTGAAGACGGAGTCCTGTTGGGCCTTTTTGTGGGACTCCTGAGGCACTTGATGGGTACCGGGTGGCCAAGCAGAATGCAGCTTTGGTGGTCGCTGAAGCAAAAACATGGGCATGGGTGGAGTTCGGTGAGGCCATGGAGGAAGAATTCCTGACTGCTTCGAGGAAATTCTGGTCCACCATCCGGCCTTTGAGGAGGGAGAAGCAGTGCACGATCAACACTGTGTATAGTGGGGATACGGCGCTGCTGAACTCGACTCGGGACGTTGTGAGTCGGTGGGGAAAATACTTCGAAGACCTCCTCAATTCCACCGACACGCCTTCCCATGAGGAAGCAGAGTGTGGGTTCTCTGAGGTGGGCTATCCTATCTCTGGGGTTGAGGTCACCGAGGTGGTTAAAAAGCTCCTCGGTGGCAAGGCCCCTGGGGTGGATGAGATTTGCCCGGAATTCCTAAAGGCTCTGGATGTTGTGGGGCTGTCCTGGTTGACACGCCTCTGCAACATCACGTGGACATCGAGGACAGTGCCTCTGGATTGGCAGACTGGGGTGGTGATCCCCCTTTTTAAGAAGGGGGACCAGAGGGTGTGTTCCAACTACAGGGGGATCACACTCTACAGCCTCCCTGGTAAGGTGTATTCAGGGGTGCTGTACAGAAGGGTCCGTCGGGACAGTGTGGTTTTCATCCTGGCTGTGAAACAGTGGCCCAGCTCTACACCGTCGGCATGGTCCTCGAAGGTGCACGGGAGTTTCCCCAACCACTCTACATGTGTTTTGTGGAATTGGAGAAGGTGTTTGACCGTGTCCCTCAGGGAGTCCTGTGGTGGCGGGAGTATGGGGTACAGAACCTTCTGATATGGGCTGTTCGGTCCCTGTGCGACCGGTGTCAGAGTTTGGTCCCCATTGGTGACAGTAAGTTGGACTCGTTTCCAGTGAGGGTTGGACTCTGCCAAGGCTGCCCTTTGTCACAGATTCTGTTCATAACTTTTATGGACATAATTTCTAGGCGCAGCAGAGGTCGTACAGGGGGTCCAATTTGGTGGCCTCAGTCTTGCATCTCTGCTTTTTGCAGATGATGTGGTTCTGTTGGCTTCATCAAGCTGTGATCTCCAGCTCTCACTGGAGCGGTTCGCAGCCAAGTGTGAAGTGGCTGGAATGATAATCAGCAGCTCCAAATCTGAGAACAAATCTCTCCAGGTCGGGGATGAGATCCTGCCCCAAGTGGGGGAGATCAAGTATCTTGGTGTCTTGTTCGAAGATCCAAGCTACAAGCGGCTGAAATGAGTTTCCTCCGCAGGGTGTCCGGGCTCTCCCTTAGAGATCGGGTGAGAAGCTTGGTCATCCGGGAGGGGCTGAGAGTAGAGCCGCTGCTCCTCCACATTGAGAGGAACAAGATGAGGTGGCTCTGGCATCTGATTGGGATGACTCCTGGGTGCCTCCCTGGTACGGTGTTCCGGACCCCGGGGGTGATCCAGGACAAGCTGGAGAGACTACGCCTCTGGATCCCCCCAGAAGAGCAGGGAGGAAGTGGCTGGGGAGAGGGAAGTCTGGGCTTCCCTTCTCAAGCCACTGCCCCCGCGATCGACCTCGGATAAGCGTAAGAAGATGGATAGATGGATGGATGAGCAATGGTGTAACTTTGTCTTTAAGTCCGGTAGCTTAATGCTAACATGTAACGGGAAATGCCATTGACAGGCTAATGAATATTCCCTCTCTGACGGTGTTATAACACTTTAAACCGGTATTGGAACACAAAAGGCGTTTTTATACTCGTGCGGGTGGCGACCGTGCTGACGTCACTGCGGTTAACCCACGTGCAGTTTGCCTTTATACTCGAGCGCAACCCACGCGTGCAGTTTTGAAAATGAACTGCAGTTCTCCTCCAAGTCGGAGATGTCGCTATGGTTGGTATCGGCTAGGACACCACAAAGTGGCGTTTCCTCTGCATTTTTTGGCCATTTCCGGTAGCCGTTTTTACTTTCCTTTCCGTAATAAGGAACAAAGCAACAACAATGGCGACCGTGGAACAGTGTCTGCTTCAACAAATGGACCTTGATGACCAGATCATAAATTTAATTGTGCTGAAAAATCGAATCAAGAAGGCGGCGGCGTAGATGGTATGTACTGTAGAACCAAGGGGCACGCTGAGTACATCATCACAGTATGTGACTAAAATAGACCAATCACGAGAGATGATTTCCGCGGCATTCTGCGCGCAGCAACGACTTTTGACGTATGCGCGTCAAGTGACGCAGAGGGGCCGCACGGGCCAATGCGTCAGGTCATGTGATGCAATGCGGACATGTCGGCCCCGCGAGCGCGGGAGTATAAAGAGGCCTAAACAGTGCAGCAACACATGTAGACAGACATGATGACAATAATCGCAGGCATATATTCTTTACCCTCTGTGAAAAATGTTAATTATTACTGCTGATTACTGAGTCACGGTAGTTTAGTGAAACTCTTCTTTGTCTGGATGACTGTATTAATCAATTCATTGATGCACAGCCACAAACTGTTTAATTCTTTACGTTCTATTTCTTTACATTTCAATGAGGAATGAGGAATTTCGATACAAGCATTTTCACTTAACTGATAAAATTCTTATCTCAAGGCACCACTGTACTTGTGTTGGTAGCTGTTTTTTGCAGCTTCCAACAAATCAAGAAATAATAATAACTCGATTTATTTTTTTATTTTTAAAATATTTGTATTTTTATCTTTATTCCAACAATGAACGCACAATTTCTGATGCATTTGAACAATATATTCAACGTTGTTATACATTTCTTTCCACCAAGTACCAAAAAAATTATTCCTCAAAGTACCTAATAAAACTATACTTAAATAATGATTCAATTCAAATGTAATGTGCATAAAAGTTCCATATAAATTGAACCTCAATAAATGTAAAAAAATAAATAATATTCAAACTTCTTCTAGAATGCAAATGTATTGTACTCTACAGTTAAATATAACGGAATTGATTCCTTTTGAATACAATTATAGGTAGCCTCTGTACCATTCGTGGTACCCATAAAACACTTTGAGAATCACCGTTCTCGGTCATGGGATTTTGTTTTACACAGAGACAGTAGTTTAATTTATTTGTTATTCTGAACAATTCTCAATTGTCGTATGAATTTAGTTTTCAATTTGTCAATGTTTAAAATTGTGTGTGGTGATTGGCTGTGCTCCAAACGGTAACATGCATACAGCTTTGTAGCGAACAAGTGTTGCTCGTGTTTGAGTTTGGTTTCATTTCACTTGAAACCTGATGCATAAAACATACGTTGTGATAATACTTCAGCCAGAGACAATTAATTTGTGACACACATCATCTTTAAAAATGAACTAACCCCCCTCCCCCACTTTTTTCAATTGTTTTTTTTATTTTTTGCAATATGTTGCATGTGCCCCCACTTGTCCAAACACGGTATTGTGAATATGGTTTGAACTCAGACTGCACGATTATGGCCAAAATGATAATCATTATTATTTTGATCGCAATTACTATTATTAATCATGACTATTCCTCATGTTAGGGAAAATGTATTTTTATTGCACTACTTTAAAAAAAAAACTATGTAAAGGTTTTCAGTGCAAACTTAAACTATAAATAAATAAGACATAATGTACCCAAGAATTACTGAATAAATATGCAATTACAGTGTGCAATCACAAAGTGCAGCTCAATGGAAGCAAATATTTTTTACATAAATGACTGACTTTTCATTTAAAAATCTGACTCTTTGCAATGTTAATTTCTTCAGTCGTCTGGTTTCTCGTGCAATTACACAGTGCCGCTCTTTAACCTGGCGAAGTTGCTTAAGTTTGGCAGTGCACCACGGTTTGTTGTTATTGAACGTGAGAAACGACTTTGTTGGTACGCACACCACTTCACAGAAACTGATTGTAGGATGTCACTGTGTCCGTATATTCATCCAGGCTGCCAGCTGAATTTTCAAAGACACTCCAGTCTGTGCAGTCGAGACAGCTTTGAAGTTCTATCGTTACTTCGTTGTGAATGCGTTGCTGTTGCGGCGCACACACACAAACACTCACAATTCCCTGGCCATCCCCTCAATGTGTGCGCTTGCCTGCAATAAAAATAACATCATTTTACTCTCTCTCTCTCTCTCTCTCTCTCTCTCTCTCTCTCTCTCTCTCACACACACACACACACACACACACAAACTTCTTTTATCACTATTTCCTTATCAATATTATTAGCAACCAAGTGGTTAAACCTCTCCCCGCAAGCACTAATACGGTTGACGTAGCAAATTAGCAGCTAGCTGGGCGTTAGTCTACGAGCTAACCTCTTCACATTGTCTACTAGCAGGGGTTAGCTCAAGGCAAGGCACTGACAGCATTGCTTATACATTGCATTGAATACACAAGATAACTCAATGTGCTTTACATGATGGAAAATGCATTTATTGTAAGCAAATTCACACAATTAAACCTAACAGGCACGTCTGCTTGAACTGCAAGTGAGGAGAGCTGCTGTGTGTGTTTGTATATAACATTAATGGGCTACAAGTATAAGTTACAAGTAGTAGTGCTTTGTCGAGGACTAGGATTTATTTCAATTTATGTAGAGTCTGCTGCCTTAACTTTACCTTTTGAAACATGTATTTGCTCCTTGGACTGGACTTTCTCTTCTCTGTCCCGTGTGCGTGAGACTGAGAGCATTGTGCATGCATTGCACGGCTTTTACTGTGTGCTGATTAGCTGTTACCCATGCAGTGGCTGTGCACAGGTAACCAATCAGGTGGTGCTGTGGGCGGGACAATGTTGGAGAGAGAAGTCACAGACAGAAAGGGTCGCAGTGGCTGCATCAGAGCCAAAATAACCCAGTATTAAATTATCGGCCGTCGGATTATTTAAAGACCGATGCTGATATGTGCCAATATGCCAAATATCCAATAATTACCGGCCAATAATCGGTCTATCACTGCAAACATAAATAATATTTACCCATCGCTATGCTAGTTATTGCAGCATACACGAGGAGTCCCCAACCTGTTTTGGGGGTTCTGGTCACGTGGTTTTGGCAACGCAAGAGCAGTTGTGATGTCAATTTCAGTTGACAGCCGAGGGCAATATCACCCAATATGGTTGGCTCCTGAGATGGATGAAAATTGATTAACCAATGTTTGATACTTATTACGCAAATCAGGGTTCATGCTGCCCGTTCGCCACCTTTCCAATGACTAACTGAAACAGGAAGGGGCAAAGCGAAGATTCCCCACGTTCGCCACGCTGGCGAATCAAAATTGCCTCCGTCAAAACTCAAAAGCCCTTCCTGATAAAAAATACAGTGAGCGTGCTCATTCAGCCGTGTGTGAACGTTGTTAGTGGATTAGATTTCCCCCCGCTTCGTAGAATGCTTTAATCCGCTGTCCAGCCGCTGCCGGCTAAGCAGTCCGGTTCACGGGCTTTCCTGGCTGCGGGGAGCGGCGTGTCGGGGAAGACGAGACCCGATGCCGCTTGGTGCCGAATTGAAGCATGCGTATTTATTACCGTAATGTACATTTGAAGTGTCGATAGTAATTCTGTCCTGCAATTCACATTACCTGGGCGTAACTCGCTAGTCATTTTGGGGCACAAGGCAAACATAATCACACCCCCCTTATGAAATTTAGATCATTTTGTCCTGCTTTTGAAATCTGTTAAAATTATGTGACAACTAAAGTTAGCCGCCTAATATTTAGCACCAAAGATTTAGAACGTTAATCTTCAACCAAAAAGTTTGAATTTGAGAAAATTATATGTACTTAACACATTCACTGCCATTGACTGCTTTAAGATCCTTCTTGAGGATATCAAACAACAAGTGAATCCTCTCAACACTTTAACTTTAATTGAAAAGAACATAATTTGACATTTAATATAGTTTACCATTTGCGACGCTTTTATACACACATCTTGGTGATGAAAAGCATCACTCGTGTCACTGCTCCACTTTATCTCTATACTCTACTGACACTGACAGCAGTGCTATTGCTACTGACAAGCGCATCATTATACAGGATTACATTTTTACAAGGCATGAAGTTGAATCAATAAGTCAATATTCTACTGTGATGGAAGGTGTTTCTTTTTATTATTCAATAGTAAAATAAAGATTTGTTCCTCAAGTCAATTCATCATAACATTTCTGCCCAGCCTGCAGGAAAGAGTTTATTTGTTGGCTGTATGCAATTTTGTTTTGGTCATACTATAGAATAATTTCTTGTTTAGTGAATAATGCTGAAGATAACAAACTTCCTCCTCCCCCCCAAAAAACAATCTCATGCTAAATCTCAATCTCTATATTTGTTTAAAAGAAACAACAACAGAAAAAACTTGCAATTAAGAGTATTTTCCCCAATCATTCAGCCCTACTCCTGATTGATGACTAGGCAGTTTTAATTCGGCCCACATCATTAAAATTTATCGGCTTAGTTCCCAGTGACAAGGACTTGCTTAGTGTAGCGAAATGTTTAGCCACATAAACACGTAATGTTGTGGCTAACTACACACAAGTATGGCTAGGGGATTTTTATACTGTTTAGCCACATTGGCTAAGAGGTTTCATGACCCAGTGCCAACCCTGCAAAAGCAACATAGAAATCAGAATACCATCTTTAGACTAGTGGGGGCAGATACAAGATATTCTTGCAAAAAAATGTTTTAGTTGAATTCCGCCTTAATTGACGTCGCAATGAAATGACTAGATCGAGGGTCACATAATCTGCTCGATTTCTCGATATAATCTCTTGTGGGAGGAGCTAGCATGAAAACAGGAGCGATGACCGAGGAAAGTAGATTCCATCATTAGCTTCTATTAACCCCTACCTGACATGCATTGAGTCTAATACTTTTTTGGCCAAATTACTGTATGTCTGCCTCGGGAATGCCCGGTGGCGATGGTGCTTCTTTTAGCTTGTTGCTCGGTGGGGATTCTCAGATCTGTCTTGGCTCTTGTTTGTCTTTATAGCATCCAAGATAGGTTTTCCTTACATCAGTGCTAATTTGAAGGATTTATGTCCCTGTATTTTCCACACATAATTTATTTTAGGTGATTCTGTTGCAGCTCTTTGGACTGGAACACTTAGCCTAATCCAAATCAAATTAGTGTTATTTCTCATGGGTACTACTGTCTCCCCCCCCCAAAAAATAAGTGTTCGTATCGCGAGTTGATATTGACAATTCTATTCGTAGAACAATTGCTTCAGTGAACTTTACTAAAATGCAATGATATGGACAGACAACATTCACATTCAAGTCTTCAGTGCAGCACTATTCAGTTCTCTTCAGTGTTTTTGTCTGGCTCTGATACCTCACTCCATCCTCCTTCGTATTCATGTTATGAAGGTGAATTAAATTAACAAGGTGACTCTTCTGACATCCAGACTCTAGACGCTGAATATGTTATACATAAGGGAGAGAATCAGATGATGCAAGAAAGGTGATTAAAAACTCAACCTAACTCATTTAACTCGAGGCAATTACTTCATGAATATGCACTACTTATGGCAGAAAATAAGGTCACGGCCGGCCAGAAAGGAAAATATATATACACAAATATAAAAGGGCTTTGGAGAGTACAACAGTCAGTGGAACCTTTGAGGTCGACCACAATCTGTTCTATGACCTCCGATTTGTTCATATTTGAAAACAAATTGTCCCAGAAGAAATGGGTGGGATCCAGTCAAACGTTTGAGTGTGCAATGTTTTCAATAACATGTAAACATTCTTAGTCATTCATGTGTAAAAAGAAGTTAACCGCTGTTAATAATTTGACGTAAAACAATTGCATAGAAAATCCACAAAATCTGGAGGCATGTTTTTCATTAGACTGAAAAAGTAAACACATACCAAGTAATTTACGAAGAATTTACATTTCAGTGACTACTAATCATGTTTAAGCGCTACTTATACTGATGTGTTATATTTCAATGACAATGATTTTTAAGCCCAAATTGTCCTGATTGTTAATTGTCCACCTTTTAAAATGAATCAAACTTGAGAGCGCACTATGACTGGTCCCTATGTTCTCCCCCCCACGCAAATACTGTAGTCTATTTGTAAAACTAAAATAAATGTTTTAAATGTACTGTATTTGGGGTGGGATGGTACCGGTGGTATCCCATGGTCTGTACCTCAGATTTTTGGCCACTGCATAGAAAGAACAACATGGCAACAAAATGGCATTCATGGCAGGGTTCCAAGGCGAAAACCACTGCTGACCAAAAAGAGCATAAAGGCTCGTCCTACTTTTGCCAAAAATATCTGAGTTTTGGAAGACTATTGTATGGACTACTGAGATGAGCTTTTTGGAACGTGCGTGTCTCGTTACGTCTGGCGAAACTGTAGCACAGCATTTCGGAAAAAGAACATCATACCAAAAGTCAAACATGGTGGTGGTAGTGACATGGTCTTGGACTGCTTTTCCCATTCAGGACCTGGACAACTTGGTGTGATAAATCGAACGATGAATTCTGCTCTTTAACAGAAAATCCTGAAAGAGAATGTTCATGATGAGGATGGCCTAACCAGTTATTAGGTTTAGGGGGCCATGAGTTTTTAGTTTTAGTAATCGTTTTTTTTTTCCTTAATAAATGAAATCACCATTTACAAAACAGCATTTTAAGTTCACTTGTGTCACAGTATATTTGTCTGATATTTACATTAGTTTGACGATTTTAAACAAAGTGGGGAAACTATGAAGAAATAAAAGAATTTGAGAAGGGGGCCAATACTCCTTCACGGCACTGTATCTGCAGTAATTCTATATAGAAACTTCACAGTCCATTCCGATTATTGCTTTCTCTAATGTGACCGATTTCATACACAGGTAATCAGAAAGTGCGTACATACCAGCCTCCTTTTCTCACTGTTAGTTTAACTAGGACATATCCATGTAACTGGACATATTCATGTAAGTTTTAGCCACCGTTGAGAGTGACAGATATTCCAAATCCGAGCGTAATTCCACATCTCAGGGGGGATCTGGAACCTAGGAACCGATCGGGACACTTGCGGACCGAACCAAAACAGATGAACTGAACAGTTTTGACGGTTTTCAAAAACCGTTCCATCCCTAGTAAATATCATGGTAAATTTACAAACATGTTTCATTTGCGTAGACAATTTTGGACATAGAAATAGTAATACAGTACTTGATGAAGTCACGGTCATATAGCAGTGACTTAGTTAACATACAGTAGCTGACGTTGCTGGTCGTCAGTGTGAGTATGTGACAGGTGATATCCATGTAATGTCTGTGACATAAGGCAGATGGTTGCTCAGGAATCTGCTTCATCAAATATTTATATATTGAACATCGTGGACTATTAGCCCCAAACGACATGATTTATGCCATCATTTGTGGAGTGTAGTGCTTGTCAATGCGCTCAAGCGGGCAGAGAGCAGCATTGACAAGAGATGATCCGTGGCAATTGTTGAACCGTGAGTTTGTGCGAGGCTGTCTTTCCGTCACACTTGAATCAAACACCTCTCTGGTACAGTTGAATGAGCTTACAACCTTGATCTGGTAAGATGGAGAATGTGTATATTTTTGTGTAGACCTGGGTTTCCTGGATTACGCTGGTAGTGTAGTGGTACATGCTTCTGCCTTTTACGCCCAAGCCTGGTGGGTTACGTCAGGAAGGGCATTCGACATAAAAAAGGTACCAAACAAATCATGTCAGTGACTCAACTGTGGTGACACCTGACAGGGTATAAGCCGAAAGTCACTTTCTCTATTCCTGGGTTACTTGGTTCTTAGTTTCTGTTTATTCTTTTTCTTGGTGGTTTGCAATGTGACCTTCATGGAAAATCTCTGTTTTGCAGTTGTCATAACTGAGTCGATCATTTGTGTTGTCGTATACTTGGTCTTGATTACATGTAACTTAAGTAATAGACCTCGATAAGGAGCCAAGTTTCATCAAATGTTGTAGTTTCATTTCGTCTGACGTTTCGCATTTATATGTCATCACAATGGAACAAAACATTTAGCCCAGGGCTAGGTTTCTTAATATAATGTGTGTTGTGTGGGGTGCATTTTAAATAAGAGGATTTCAGCCAAAAGAAAATCCTCATAGTTTAGTGATGGAGGATGTCCGTTTCAACAGCTTTCACTTATCATGTGGACATGTTAGAAGTATTACAACAATGTTGATTTGGCACAATTTCCGTGTTGCATCACGATCGTCAATTTCACTTTGGTGGAACCAAAACCCCTATAGAAGCAACTTTATCACGTTAAACTTAACAAAACTGGGCCCGACACTAACCTTTGCACTATTAGCACATGATTTGGTCGCACCCTTTTTTGAGGAGGTATAGCATGACCAGGGCACAACATAGTTTCGTACGAAGTAAAGATTGACAGTGACTTGAGATATATTTGTAAAATATGTTACTGTGAATAAAGGTTTGTCTGCAACAAGCAGGGGCAAACAAAATGGGTCAACAGGTCAAATAAGCAAGGGCTTTACTGTTGTTTGATCATTTGTTCGACTCAAAGAGTATGGAGAGCGATATGTCTCAAAATTATTTGCACGTGTGTTTTTCAAAATGCACAAATATATGCGCAATATACACGTGTTTTTTAATGTTGGGTGTGCCTCTATCATGACTTATCATTTGTAAATATTCAGTTTTTACTTGTGAATTGTTGAAAGTGCGTTTGTTTATCAGTATCAGTACATGTTTATCTTTTAGACAAACATAACGCAGATTAGAATCACGTATAGGAAAGCCCTCCTTTGCATCCGCTAGGCGGCAGTGTTGCTGTCTCCTTTGAGAGCATAGTGTGTATATATATATATCTGCGATTGGTTGGCAACCAGTTCAGGGTGTACCCCCCCTCCTGCCGGTGACAGCTGGGATAGGCTCCAGCATGCCCGCGACCCTAGTGAGGATAAGCGGCTCAGAAAATGGATGGATGGATGGATGGATTCAAATCCAGGCCCCGCCTATGTGGAGTTTGCATGCATGGTAGGTTGATTGAGGACTCTAAATTGCCGAGATATTGGTGTGTGTGCGTGTGTGTATGAGGACACAACAGTCAGTTAGTGTATTCAAGAACAGCAAGTTTATTATTAAAACTTTAAACGGCTTGAGTTGCACAAAATGTAATCGTTCTAATATCAACAATTCATTTTATTAATTATTATTGTGATATTTTAATGGTAAGATCAGAATCAGCTTTATTGGCCAAGTACTGTATGCTAGAAGACACACAAGGAATTTGTCTCCGGTAGTTGGAGCCACTCTAGTATGACAACAAACAGCCACTATGACAAAATACACATTTAGGACATGAAAAAAAAACAGTGAAAGTATCCTTTTCAAATCCGCAGTCGAAGGTATTAAAGCCATCAGCCAGTCCTTTATTGTTCTCTGCTTGGGTGGGGGTTGATCACTTGTCGTCGGTTAGTGATTGTAATCCTCGGCAAACTGATGCAGTCGTTAGCAGCAAACTGATTTTCTCTTGGCAATGTTGGTTTCTTTAGTCAGCATTGTCAGATCCCCCTCGCCTGAAACCACCGTCCACTAAGATGCGAAGCGCCCCTCCTCCACCCATGAAGAAACTTATCTGTGAATTTTATCTGCGGGGTCTTTTCCACAATAAGTCAGATCCCTATATCGTTCAGGCATTTTTCATCCCTGCAATGACAAGAGACAGAAAGTTGGTCAAAGAAATATGGCACAAAAAAAGTAGAACTACAAACTTAGTGGAGATAAAATGTGAATCTATCAAAGCATTGTCTCTAGTTATCTCTGCGAAACTAGCTCTTTTCAATATCGGGTCACCGGATAATAAATCAATGTTGATTAATGACATCCTTACAACCTATGATCTGGACTTTTTGTTAGTAAATGAAATGTGGTGAACAGAAAGTACCTGTAATACCATTTTAAATGAGGCAACACCAGCAAATTGAAATGTTATGAACAAGTGTCGAATAGGGGAAATTGCTGTTATTTTTAGGTCATTATTTCAGTGTAAAGAAATTATACTTGGTGATTTTAGCTCTTTTGTTTTAAACCTTGGAGTCCAGCTGTGTTTGATTATACTGATTGAACTTGATTAGGAAAGCCACACACCCATCTATATAAGACCTTACAGCTCACAGTGCATGTCAGAGCAAATGAGAATCCCGAGGTCAAAGGAACTGCTTGAAGAGCTCAGAGACAGAATTGTGGCAAGGCGCAGATCTGGCCAATGTTACAAAAAATTGCTGCTGCGCTAAGAGTACGTAATTCTCCATAATCCTTAAATGGAAGACGTTTGGGAGGACCAGAACCCTTCCTAGAGCTGGCCGTCCGGCCAAACTGAGCAATCGGGGGAGAAGAGCTTTGGTGAGAGAGGTAAAGAAGAACCCAAAGATCACTGTCGTTGAGCTCCAGAGATGCAGTCGGGAGATGGGAGAGAAAGTTTTTGAAAGTCAACCATCACTCCAGCCCTCCACCAGTTGGAGGAGGGCTGCAGTCCACCATCAGACCAGGATGGTGACCCCCTTTTTAGGAAGGGGGACCAGAGGGTGTGTTCCAACTACAGGGGATCACACTCCTCAGCCTCCCCAGTAAAGTCTATTCAGAGGTTCTGGAACGGAGTCTCCGTCTGAAAGTCAATCTTCAGATTTCAGATTCAGGGGGACCAGTGAGGTTTTCGTCCTGGTCGGGGAACAGTGGACCAGCTCTATACCCTCAGAAGTGTCCTTGAAGGTGCATGGGAGGTTACCCAACCAGGCTACATGTGTTTTGTGCACTTGGAGAAGCAGTTTGACCCAAGTCCCTCGGGGAGTGCTATGGAGGGTACTCTTGGAATATGGGGTACCGGATCCCTTAATAAGGGCTGTTTGGTCCTAGTACATCCGTGTCAGAGTTTGGTCTGCATTGCTGGCAATAAGTCGAATACCGTTTCCAGTGAAAGTTAGATACCGCCAAGGCTGCCCTTTGTCATCGAGGGCCGATGTAACTTCTGTTGCCATCATTTGTCGCCGAGGTGTTGAAGGGGTCCGGTTTGGTGGCCTTAGCAATGTGTCTATGCTTTTTGCAGATGATGTGGTTCTAATGGCTTCATCAAACCGTGACCTTCAATTCTCGCTGGAGCGGTTCACAGCAGTGTGTGAAGGGGCTGGGATGAAAATCAGCACCTCCAAATCTGAGACCATGGTCCTCAGTCGGAAAAGGGTGGAGTGCCCTCTCTTGGTCGAGGAAGAGATTCTGCCACAAGTGGAGAAGTTCACTAATAATTTCTTAAAGGGACTTAAATAATACAGTATAAATACGCTAAATACGAAATAATCACTAAAACTTAATGTATAATACCATGAATATACGAGGCAAGTAAAAGTTCTGACAGGGCCGCCAAGGATCAGTGATCCAGTTACCAGATTAGCTGGCAACCTCAAAAATTCTTTCTCCAAGTGAAATCAATACTCGGTGGGAAAGGTCACAAGCAAGGCCTGTTCCTATGAGTCACTGCATCTAAGATTTAAAGGGAAAGTTTAAGTCTATTCTGTGGCAAGGTCAAATGTCCGAAATTTAAATTGTTTGTATAGATCTTATCTTTGGTATCTTCCCCAAATTAGTGATCTATAAGCAATTTTGAGATGGGGAGGAGAGAGGATGAAAAAGGAAGATGCTTGGTATCTCTCTCATTTGATACACACTGATAGCCCCATTCACAGACTGCACCCAAGCATTTCAGCAACAGACTCTCACCACTTGGCTTTCTCGTCGCAGGTCAGGTACATTTAAAATTGTAAATATAGTTAAGTATTATTGTAAAACACTGTGTATCTACTGTATAATACTTTATTGGTAGTGCTTGGTGGCAACCACCGACCGGCTGGGTCTTGCTTATTATGTAAACGTTTTTTGTTTGTTTTTTTTGGTTGTTTTTTTTGTGAAAGCTGTACTACATTTTTGATTGGTAGTTACATCTGCGATGTTGCTACGCCGTTCACTCGCAATTCAGCAAAACTACTCATGAAAACCTGCGATTGGCTGGCAACCAGTTCAGGGTGTACCCCGCCTCCTGCCCGATGACAGCTGGGATAGGCTCCAGCACGCCCGCGACCCGAGTGAGGAGAAGCGGCTCAGAAAATGGATGGATGGATGGATACTCATGAAAACTAGTTGCCGAACACCGTACATTGCGAGACAGCAGTCGGTTTCAGCCGCATTGCTCGGTGTGCGGCGGGCCTGAAGGAACAAGTTGTAAAATACATTCAGTTGCATAATATTGTGTTCGGCAGCAGATGCAGCACTACAATGTGTTCATTCTCTTAATCCGTCTCCTTTTGTTCCACAACTGGCTCCACTCCACCTCTAACAAGCAAAGAATGTGAGTCCTCCTCAGTCTATCTGCCCTCTGCCTCGTTTGAAAGCAGACAGTTCTAATACATTGATATGCAAATTAACCAACTTCTGAGGCAGTTCTTTGCATAATCGGCGACAACTGCATTCAGCTCATCTCTGAGGTCACCATTCTCAATATGACTGTTAGGTAGGCTGTGCAATTAATAAATATGATAAAAATTTAAAGATTAATTTTAGTTCATTAATGTTTTATAATCATTTTTTCAAGCGACACCCGGAGTTCAAACTGCATCCCTGTTGACGTGCACTGCTTCTTCTAACAACATGCCTGCAAAAAGAGTGGAGTTTGTTTACAAAATGCTGTCAGTGTTGCCAGATTAGCAATTTTGTTAATCTGTATTTGTATTTGTATTGTATTTCGTCGACTAAAACTCGACTAAAACTAAATTTAGATAAAAAAATTCTGACTAAAACCCAATTATATTTTATTCAAGACTAACTAAAAGTAAATCAAAATTTGCAGTCAAAATTAACACTGGGTGGGAGGAGCTAGCATGAAAACAGAGGAGCAATGAGCTCAGACCTAGGGAAGTTCCAAATATACAAATGAGTTGCACCCTCACTACTTTCTCATGTGGGATTTTACAGGTGTGGCAAGGCAACCTTGGCAAAATATTTGAGGCTCAGAAGCACGTGCCTCAGGTCAAAATGTTCCAACATACCAATCAAATACAACTGGTCATCATGTCTTCCACAATTTGAGTGCGATTGACTCACCGACTGTCTTCAACTGGGCTCTTTTCTGTTTGTCACTTTAAAAGAAAAAGTCAGTATAGGGGTCTGTAAAGTTAGTAAATATACATTGGAGGAAATAATTATTTGATCACTCACTGATTTTGTAAGTTCACCTACTAATAAAGACATGAGCGGTCTCTATTTTTAATGGTAGGTTTATGTTAACAGTGAGAGACGGAATATAATATAATCTATCTAATCTCATTTATAATAATAATATAAATTTATTTTCGTTCGCGTTTTAGTCGACGAAATACCTTAAGATTGTCGTCGATGAAATTCAGTCAATTTAGTTGAGTAAAATAAAAAGTGTGTAAAGAGTTTTATGTTTATTTCCCCCTCAATTTCTGAAAGTAATTACGTTCACCGAGATCAATGTTTCCCAAAGTGTGATACAAGTACCACCAGTGATATGCGGCCTCACTGTAGTGGTACATGGAATCACTAAATTAAATGTGCATTATGTTACAGTGGTTTAAGCTTCTTTCATAAAATAAATGGCAATCAGGGTAAGTGTCTGCCCTGCTACCGGAGGGTCACCGGTTCGTATCCCTTCCCGAGCTCATGTCGTCATTGTGTCCCTGGGCAAGACACTTAACCCACTTTGCCTATGAATCAATCTGGTTGGATGTTTGGTGGTGGTCAGAGGGGCCGTAGGCTCAGAATGGCAACCACGCTTCTGTCAGACTGCCCCAGGGCAGCTGTGGCTACACAAGTAGTTTACCACCACTCGTGTGTGTGACTGTCGAGTGAATGAATAATGTGTGCAATTGTAAAGCATCTTTGAGTCCCATGAAAAGTGCTATAAGTCGAATGCATTATTATTATTTTCTAAATACAGTTGTATTGAACTTAGGTTCAGAACTGTTTTCAAATGCCTTTCCAGTGGAGCTATGCTCAGTCGAAACTTAAGTTTACTTGTACTCTGAACAGGACGAGCCTGCTTATATTCGGCCGTGTGTTTTAGCCTTAGCTGGTGAAACATACTCATTGTGTATCCACCTTTGACGGTAACGTTTTTGTCCGTGTGCACAACCCCCTCAGACACCTATCCGATCAGCTGCCGTCATACCGTGGTTGAAATAGAGTTGCGTTCAAACCACACACCCTAAAAACTGCATTAGTGACACCATCAGTTACAATTCCGGAAACATTAAGCAATAGAATACAGACTCTTGTAAAAACTACTAAAAAATAAAGTACGTGGAGTGTCTTTGGACAAACAGCAACACCATAACAACTTGTTTTATGAACAATATGAACACAATTATGAATGTCTCTCAACATAAGGCCTGTCATGATCAAGTCGAGTCGTGCTCTTACTTTATTTATTTTTTGCTCTTAAATCAGTATTGTTGTTATTATTATTGCTGCTCTAATTTCCTTCATTGTTTCTCTGTTAAATTGATTTTCTTTACGATGTGATGTGGAGGGGATCCACTGTGTCTGAAATAAAGAATAAAGAGCTGCAAGACCATTCTGGTTTACATGGAGCCTTCTATTCCAATTATAATAGCATAGTTAAAAGCCCAAACCGAAACTGAAAATGCTCCATATAAGCTTTTCCATATAAACACCCCTTGCCGCTTACATGATTTCTCCAGATTCTTTGAACCTTTTGATGATATTATGGACTGTAGATGATGAAATCCCTAAATTCTGTGGAATTGTATGTTGAGGAACATTGTCCTTAACCTGTTCCGACTATTTTCTCACATACTTGTTCACAAAGAAGTGAACCTCGCCCCATCTTTGCTTGTGAATGAGTGACCAATTCAGGGAAGCTCTTTTTATACCCAATCATGGCACCCACCTGTTCCCAATTAGCCTGTTCACCTGTGGGATGCTCCAAACAGGTGTTGGCTGAGCATTCCTTAACTTTCTCAGTCTTTTTTGCCACCTGTCCCAGCGTTTGTGGAACGTGTTGCAGCCATAAAATTCCAAGTTAATGATTATTTGCTAAAAACAATCATGTTTATTAGTTTGAACATTAAATATCTTGTTTTTGTAGTGTATTCAATTATAAGATTAAAGCCGACCCACATAAAATGCTAATTATCGGCCGATACCGATCAGGCCGATCAGATTGGTGTCAGGTCTAATTTCAGCTCGCTGATAACTTTAGAAAACACTGTTCAGTAAATTGCAGATGGTTTTTTTTGTAGTTTTGACTGCGCATACAAACGCACACACACACAGCAACATCCGAATTTGGACAGTTACGTTTTATTTTGTTCATGCTGTGGTTAAAAAAAATCAGCTACTATTTACTCTTGACTTGAGTAATTGTTTCACTGTGTACTTTTTACTCTGAAGCAATTATTTTGGAGGGCTATTTATTTTTACTTGAGTCACATTATTGTCAAGTAACAGTACTCTTGCTTGAGTACAATATTTGGCTATTCTCTTTAGCATCTACCATATAGATGCTGAACAATTCGTTCGCGGGAGCCAGCGGTAGGTAGAATAGGTTTAGAATCTATCTAAACAATTGATAGAAATTATATTTTTAAAAACTTTAACACGCATACCTGTGCATGGATTTCAGGGTGACTGGAATGTAATTGTCTCTTCCAGTTGGTTTCTAAACGTGTTCTAATGCACTCGCGGCCATAGATATGGTATAGCTATATATATATACCATAACTCTGTGCTTGCGGCAGGACGCAGGTGCTGAATTCAATCTCAAACTGGTTTACGTGTGACACATTTAAATGACGTCATTGAGGAACACTTGTCTTTATTTTCCTCAAACATTCCTACTTCCTCCTGCTCCACTCTGTGTGAAACATGGGTTCCAGGCGGAGCTTTGTCTTTTATTTTTTTTTGGGTCCCGGCGGAGGTCCGAGGCAGAAATTTTTTGTCAACCTATTTTTCAAGTCGATTTAGCTGAGTTATTCGATTGGTTTTTTTGTTTTTGTTTCCAGCCCTAGCACAAATGAACCATCTGCATGGAAAATTTTCCACTTTATGCTTTATATATTAAGTAGGATTACGTTAAACTCAAATATCTTCAACACTGATACTCTTTACAACTTTGCAGGTGCAACCACAATCGGTCCAATCCCAAGCCCGTCCCAAGATTAGCTTTGGCGTAGTTAATTTCAGAATGCCTTTGAGGTCTGCATTTTACCATCAAGGTTTTAGACATTTATGTTGGCAGAGGTGAAACGTAAACTACAAGCTATATTTTATTGCATCTAATGTTTATTGAAACTGCAGTCTGTTTTTGTGCTGCAGTAGTACATCAAAACTGAAGTAGTTTGGAAAGTTGGGGTGAAAGGTCAAACTAAATGGTTGCGGCCATCTGTTCTGTTCGAGTAACCTTGAACAAGCATAACACAAATATACAGACACTTGAACACCCCAACCAAAACTGGCATATTAATGCATCCAGGGTGACCTCATTGTAAGAAGAAAGACTTCTGTGTCAGCCTGCGATTGCCAATGCGTCTCCCTGTTCATCCCCAACGGAAGTTTGTGGTTGGCTGTCACTTTGTCCTTCCTTCAATATACAAATATATTTAATAGGCTTTACACGATCAGGATTTTTGGGGTCAATCACTGATCAGCGAGTTTAAAAAAACGATAACCGAACACCGATCCGATCACAAGATGGAGGAATGTGTCAATTTAAATGCACTGTTCATTTACTGTATATACTTGTGTACTTAAAGTACTTAATGTACTTAATTTAATACACTACAAACAAGATATGCAATGTTCAAACTGATAAACTTTTTTTTTTAGCAAATAATCATTAACTTAGAATTTTATGGCTGCAACACATTCCAAAAAAGCTGGGACAGGGTCATGTTTACCACTGTCTTACATCACCTTTTCTTTTGACAACATTCAATAAACGTTTGAGAACTGAGGACACTAATTGTTGAATCTTTGAAGGTGGAATTCTTTCCCATTCTTGCTTGATGTACATCTTCAGCTGTTGAGCAGTCCGGGGTCTCTGTTGTCGCTTCATAATGCGCCACACATTTTCAATGGGAGACAGGTCTGGACTGCAGGCAGGCCAGCCTAGTACCCGCACTCTTTTACTACGAAGCCACACTGTTGTAATGTACAGAATGTGATTTGGCATTGTCTTGCAGAAATAAGCAGGGGCGTCCATGAAAACGTCATTGCTTGGATGGCAGCATATGTTTCTCCAAAACCTGTACGTACCTTTCAGCATTAATGGTACCTTCACGATGAGTAAGTTACCCATGCCATTAGCACTAACACAGCCCCATACCATCACCGATGCTGGCATTTCAACTTTGCGTCCATAACAGTCCGGATGATTCTTTTCCTCTTTGGCCCGGAGGACACGGCATCCACAATTTCCAAAAACAATTTGAAATGTGGACTCGTCGGGCCACGGAACACTTTTCCACTTTTCATCAGTCCATCTTAGATGAGCTTGGGCCCAGAGAAGCCGGCGGCCTTTCTGTGTGTTGTTGATAAATGCCTTAGTAGGGCAGCTGTGGGCCAATGGTTAAGATCATCGCCTGCCACCGTGGGGGACTTAGGTTCAAGACCCCGACTGGACCATCCGCCAACATCCCCGCTCACAGCTGTGGTGTCCTTGAGCAAGACACTGATACCCCGAAATGCTCCCCGGGTGCTTCAGCTGCCCTCTGCTCCAGTGTTCCACTAACATGTGTATGTGTTCACTGTTATGAGTTAAATGGAGAGAACAACATTCGTGTACATGCATGCATGTTCATGACAATAAAAGACGGTTCTTCTTTTGCTTTGTATAGTAGAGTTTCAAGTTGCACTTACGGATGTAGCGCCAAACTGTATTTACTGACATTCGTTTTCTGAAGAGTTCCTGAGCCCATGTGGTCCTATCTTTTACACATTGATGTCGGCTTTTGATGCAGTGCCGCCTGAGGGATCAAAGGTCACGGGCATTCAACGTTGGTTTTTGCCCTTGCCGCTTACATGCAGTGATTTCTCCAGATTCTCTGAACCTTTTGATGATATTATGGACCGCAGATGATGAAATCCCTAAATTCCTTGCAATTCCTCAACTTTCTCAGTCTTTTTTGCCACCTGTCCCATCTTTTTTGGAACATGTTGCAGCCATAAAATTCTAAGTTAATGATTATTTGCTAAAAACAATAAGGTTTATCAGTTTGAACATGAAATATCTTGTCTTTGTAGTATATTTAATTAAATATAGGTTGAACATGATTTGCAAATCATTGTATTCTGTTTTTATTTATGTTTACCACAATGCCCCAACTTCATTGGAATTAGGGTTGTATATTTACAATAAATAATGTATCTTTGTTCCTCTATTTATGGCAATGAGGCATAGTGACAGACAGAACAAATGGTCTTCTATTAGATGGCAGGAAGTAAATACAGTAATGAATGTCTTTTTGTGACATTTGTGTTTGACTCATAGCAAGCCTAGACCCTGTTCTGATAATTGACGTTGCCTTTTTGCCTCACGTTTTTTGGATACTGTTGCCTTTGTGGATTGCCTGCCTGTGTACCGACCTCTGCCAATTTATTAAACCTCTCGTTTTGAAACTGTCCATTTGAATTGGAGTCGTGCATTTTGGGTCATATCCTTTGTTCCCTCCATGAAGTTATCGCAAAAACTTGATTGCAGTTGTTGCTGCTGTGGGTGGCCCAACCAGTTATTAGGTTTAGGGGGCAATCACTTTTTCACACAGGGCCATGTAAGTTTGGATTTTTCTTTTCTTCCTTGATAAAAACTGTTTAAAAACTGCATTTTGTGTTTAGTTGTGTTGTCTTTGACTAATATTTAAATTTGTTTGATGATGGGAAACATTTAAAGTAAGTGTGACAAACATGCAAAAACAAACAAACAAACAAACAAACAAACAAAATTTTTCACACCACTGTACATACTGTATGTTTATATATGAGGTTTATATACAGTACTGTATACTAGAGGCTGACAAATTTGGGGATTACCACCGGGTCCAGTGGGTCCTGCAGTGAATTTCACCATCAATGACGGGATTGGGCAGGAGCGGGAGCGAAGGTCATCGGGAGCAGGAAGTATGTAAACAAATGAACGGGGGAATATACGGGAGTGCACACTATGATGACGGGAGTTAGAGCTGCATGATTATGGCCAATATAAAAATCTGGATTATTTTGAGGAATGTTGTAATCACGATTTTTAATGACAATTATTCCTTGTGTTGGGGAAAAATATTTTTTTTATTGCGCTACTTTTCAACAAACATTTTGTAGTAAAGTTCAGTTAAAAATAATAATGAAATTACATGTACTATTTTTTTTTTTTATAACTACTTTACCAAGGGCTAACTGAATAAATGTGCTATTACAAAGTGCAATTACAAATTGCAACTTAATGGAAGGAAATACAGTTAATGCATAAAATGCAATAACAGGCTGTAAGCACTTAGTTTTTTTATTTTATTTTTTGTTTGTTTGTTTATTTATTTTTAAAATCTTGATCAATATATTGAACTGTTAAGGATGGGTACGTCTCCGCTGTTCTTCTTGACCATTGGTCAATCAAAACCAGCATGTTTGGAGAAAAGCCAGTACTGCATATGAAGTAAAGAACCTCCTCCCAATGATGAAGCATGGTGGTAGAATTATGAAGGTCTGGGGCTAGTTTTCCACTTCTGGTCCTGGACGACTCCATTTTATCTTGAGAGCCATGAATTTCCAGGCGTATTAAGACATTCTTGACCAGGATCACCTGCCATCATTCGTTGAGTTGAAACTGGGATGGAAATGAATTAAACAACAGGACAATAAACCAAAATATTCCAGCCAAAGTACAAAGGAATGGCATCAGAGAGTGAGGATTCGTATTGTGAATTGGCACAGTCAAAGTCTGGACCTTAATCCATTTGAAATGTTGTGGCGAGACCTGCATAAATTGGTGCACACCGGATGTCACTCCAGTCTCTCAACATTCTGAGATTTGCAAGACGTAGTTGGCAAAAATCCCCATAAACAGATGTGAGAAACTGGTTAGTGGTTACCGTTAATGTCTGGTTGAAGTAATGGTTGCAAAAGGAGGTGCCACAAACTACTAATAGAAGGGTTCACATACTTTTACACAAGTAAAAGTAAGGAAAGTATCTCTCTAGTGTGTGTGTGTGTGTGTGTGTGTGTGTGTGTGTGTGTGTCTACTTGTGCTCCTTGGCCCCTCCCATCCTCTACTTGTGTCTACTTGTGCTCCTTGGCCCCTCCCATCCTCGGCGTCACTCTCCTGTGTATACAATGCATTGTCATTGATGGGGCCAGGAAAACCGGCATGGACTTTTCCTGTTTTACATTTGCACTGTCAGAGCAATTATCTGTCGTTGTTCCTGGTTTAGTGATCATTCATTCAGGTTAGCAGGAGGCTCGTAGAAATTGGAGTTTAAAATGGAAATTCTTGGTCGAAGGTAGAGACGTCAGACACCACAGGATACCAAGCACTGCAGCCGATGTGTCTGCTTAACTGTTGATTTACGTTGTTGTAGTTTTGTTGGCCAGAATCTCCATGTGCTGAAAACACTGCTAAATTTGCTGTCAAAAGCTCTATTAGCAGGAATTCTTTGATGTACGGACTATATACATTGTCATATATATATATATATATATATATATATATATATATATACATTTAATGGTTTTCTCTTACCCACTTTTATCTCCATGACAAAATGACAACAAGCCTTTTTTGTGTGTTAGACCCCGCAGCCATCAGCATCATTGCTCTTGCATCTACAGTATACATATGACTTATTTGATCTCATCGGTCTTTTCCCCTCCTTCTCTACCCCTGCTCCTCTCCCTTCTCTGTTGCTCTCTCCCCCCATTTTTATGGCAGGCTGCACAGCTCTCTCTCTCTCTCTCTCTCTCTCTCTCTCTCTCGCTCTTTCTCGCTCTCTTTCGACATCTCTTGGCAGGCTACACATTGCAGTGAGTCAGTATCATGGAGGCAGGCAGCGGTGCTGCCGCAGCGGTGGGGAGTGCAGCGCTCGGAGTGCTGGGAGCCACAGCCACATCCAGCCTTGACATCTTGGACAGGTAAGGCTACTGTACGAAGCCACACACACGCACAAGATGAAACTCCAAACATTTTGCACCCGAGTGAAGCAACGAGGGAGGTGATTGCGTACATTAGGAGAGGACCACACCTTCGGTTGTGCTTAGGTTACCCATGCTAGTTTTTTTTTGTAGTCAGAAGTGTTAATCGTAGTGACGGCATATGTGCATGTGTCATCTACTGATTGAGAGGCAGATGCTCAGGATGTGACAGTTTGCTGTTTTTATGAGTGTGCACATAAATGTGCTGGAGTGTTTATGACAGGAGAGGGTGTTACTTGGCTTTACCTATGGCTTGAGGCGAAATGATGAATGAGGCCAGAATATGCATGCAGGTGAGGAGAAAGTGGAGGAGGAGGCATTGCTCGACATGCCCGAGCAGTGTAGCTGAGTTAGAATGAATTTGCACAGTCACCATCACACCTCCTATTTAGTCCCCACCCACATCCCTGCAGCCTGTAGTAACTAGGTGACAGGCATTAATAACTGTCACCATTGGAAAGGAGATTCCTTTAATTGAACGACCCCCACAACTTGCAACTCAACTACCAGTGTCTCCATTGACGGTCCAAGCGCATTAGCTTTCAGCCAGTTACGTCATCGTTATACTCACACCGAGATAGCCGTGCGCTGTCATCATGCATACACCCTTAAGCATTTACATGTGCAATGCTTCGTAGCACACCAAAAAAGCTACTCAAGAACATTTAGGGCCAAATACTGTTTGCAAAGGGGCTGGAGCGTACACAAACAGACAAAACAATACACACAAAACACTAATTATTCTTCTTTGCTACTGGGCACGATTTCCCATGCAATGGAGGCTTCCTTATTCCCTGCTGCATGCACGTGGGATGTCACTCATCACTTCCAGATTACATTTAATTGTTGTAATACTCCACCAATAAGTTATAACACACCTCCATCACCTTCTGCGGGTATCTCCTTCGAAATGTATTGTGTAGAGGAAATTAAGTCTACTGCAATACATTCCCTACTTCCCTTTGTATTTCAACCATTGCAGCTCATATTGTCACTCTTCTTAGCAGTTTACAAACTGTACATACACATATCCTTCATCCAAGTAGCCAGTAGCCTATGAATGTGAGTATGAATAGCAGTCTTTAATTTTCGTGTTGCCTTCATCTAGCTCAGCCCCCACCTGCTCACCGCACACTGTTCTAACGTCCTGAACTAGGTCTAAATCCTGCCCCAGGGTTACCATGGCAGCAGTAGCTTAGCATACATTAGACAGTGGTTCAGTATGACTACAAAAAGCCAGTGAGTGAAAAGCAGAGACATAAAGGCTGGAAAGGTAATTGTGAGATACCTCTGTTTTGCTCATTTGAAGAAAGTCTGCAGTTACTTTCGCATTTAAAAAAATATGCATTCCCTTTCTGTGAAAGTTGCCGTGTCTGTCTCGATGAACATAATTTAAGGGGATTGAGCCAAGTTGGACACCCAGGCCAAGGCACCTAAAGTTTGTTTGTGCTTCCCAACCTGTAAGGAGGCAAGTGCTCTAGCAACCGAGCTCTCTTTAAGATTCTAAATCAGGGGATGTAAGATTCAATTTGCTTGTACACTAAAATAATGATTTTTTTTTTTTTTACATGCAGGAAACAGTATTTTTATTTTAGGTAAACCATTATGATTTTGTAATTGTTTTATTTTAACTTGCCTTTGAGCATCCTATTAACAATCAGGCTGCATGTTGCTTGAAATAGATTTCCGTTTTGAATAGTGATCATTAACCCCTTTTAACCATTCAAGTACAGGAAAACCTCATGACTGCACTTTCTTCCAGTTCAGAAATCTTTATTTTTATTTTTTAACGTTATATCATTTGACTCCATTACATTATTTAAATTCTCTGAATTGAGCCAGGGTTTCCGAGCCGCTCAACTAAGTAATAATCTGTGTTAATAAATGGGCAAGGTTGAATATTTGAAGGTGTAGATTTTTTTTTTTCACTAACATAACCGCATTCAAACAGACATTCCAGTTAAATTGACTGGATGCTTGCAAAATATTCTGTTTGAACCCTATACAGTAGTTTGTAATGTTCATACAGAGCTTTATAGCACTAACACATATGTACAGATTTTATTTTATTGGGCGGAGCATTTCCGTAAAACCTCCCATTGAGTTTTAGTATGTTATAGTATATAGTTTTCCCCCTCACTTTTTTTTTTTGCTGTCCCACTGTGGCTGCTGCACCAGCAGATGGGTGCCATTGATAATGAATGAAGGCCTGCGCTGTGTGAGCATGGCCTAAGGCAGTTTTGCTGTATCAACAAAAAACAAAAAGCTCCATATAAACCTCTCATCCTTTTTACCTAAAACTAGTTCATATCACAGAGGAGCTTCCACTTGCATCCAGTACCAGGTAATGGGGTTTAAATAACCCAATAAACTGCACCAAACAGAAAACCCTCACTTTACACCCAACTCCAAATATTTTGGGCTGCATGAACTTAGGCATGAGGTTAGGTTAGGTTAATTTGGAAAGTAGTCCCAAAGATTTGTATTGGCCTTACTGTGTTTACCGTCCATATATGATTGTAAAATGAATGATTGAGAAGTGATGTTTGTGGGGAACCAACTCAAAACTAAGGGAGTACAATTCAGAGAGACAGAGAGAGAAATATGTTGTTTTATGTATCTAATTACTTTCCGGAGCAATTTATACATTTCAAAAATTTTGAGGTAACTTTCCCAACACTGACACATAATTTAGGATTAAACACATTTCTAGTTCATCTCAATGTATGTATTCAGATTAGCTCATGTCATTAATTAAAGCATTTTGGGAACAAATCCTGTTCTCGTATGTAAAACCTTTCCCTAAAACTCGGGAATTATGGTTGGAACAGATTTTAATGTTATGTAATTAACTCTTCCATCCTTATGAAAAAACTGAAAATTAGCCATACTATAGAAAAAGAAATACAGATACATCAATTATTACAAAATCTTTTTTGAAGTTAATACGGAAACCGGATTGATTAGGGACAACGGAGTGCTTAAAAAGCTTAAAAAGCACTCCTTTATTAAAAATAAAGGTACAGTATACAAATATTGTTTTCAAAAATTAAGGAATACAAATTCAGATCAATTCAAATTCATGATTTAAAAAAAAAATAAATAATTTTTTTTAGCTGAAGCTTGAGCCTTTTTCGCCAAACATTTACATTCACTTATTACTGCATACAGTATATGCTATATCGCACTCACACATAAATAAACATGAATAAATAAGCATACTATTATTCTCTGGTAGGGGTTGGTAAGTCTAGTGGTGGAATACATCCATGTGTGTTCATTCCAGAACTGTAAACATGATAAACTTCATAAACATTAATAACAGACACTTACATTGGCTCCTTGCCTGTACTTGGCTGAGCTAATTGATGCCAAATTGCTTCTGAAGTGCATTTGCTAAATGACGTGTGTGGCAAATGCCTGTTGAGAAATGTATGACCATTATTTAGGGCAAAAAAAGGAAAATAGTTGCATTTTAAGTTTGGCAGTATACTTTGAATCTAAAACTATAAATAGCAAAGAGAACATAAAGTCACCTTTCTATATGGACCGAGACACCTTTTGCAATATTATTGTACCCTATACAGCTTTTATGGTTCCTCGTCTTATTTAAAGTTGTACATTGTGAGGCAAGGCGACTTTGGCAAAATATTTGCAACTAGGAAGTGCATACCTTGCATCAAAAGTTTCCAACATGTCATTAAATCACTGCTTTTGCACTGCGTAAGTGGATACCATGTTTCCGGCAATGTTCAACGCTATTGACTCTGTGATTGCCGTCCACCGAATTCCTTTTGTCTACTCCTCTGTTTCTTGGCATGGAAATTAGTAGTCGCTTTTTCACAAACATTGCTGCTGGATGGTTCGGAAAGGTCACTAAGTCTGGGTGTAGTGAATGAAAACAGGTATCTTCTGGGGACTTCGTGTTGCAGCAAAGCCAGGGTGAAGTGAACCAAGATCGGGCCTCTTCAGAGTGCTGCAGTATCATTAGTCTATAGACGTTTTCATTAGGCTTTACAAGATCAGGATTTTTGGGGCCGATCACCGATCAGCAAGTTTTAAAAAAACGATAACCGATCACCGATCCGATCACAAGATGGAGCAATGTGTCTATTTACATGACTTGTTCTTTTATTGTATATACTTGTGTACTGTATACTGTATCCATCCATCCATCCATCCATTTTCTGTACAGTTTATCCTCCTTTATCCGGAGCCCATCCCAGCTCAAATTGTTCTCTAGCATTTTAGACAAAAGTTAAAACACCAATGACGTCTAGGGGGCATTCAAGGATTGGTCACTGACATAAATTTAGGTCAGATCAACATTACAACATGACAGAAATAATGGGTGCTAGCTTTCTGTAATTAAATTACTTTATTGCAATTAAATTACTTTAATAAATACTGTTAATGACATGCTTACTCCAACTTTCTCACTGTCCCAGCTATATGGACAGGTGTTGTCCAGAGTTTGAGTTTTCCCCCAGCTGCGTTGCTTGAACGCGGCATGCTCCTCGTGTGCATTCTTCAGGCGCTCGATCAAATTTGTTGTGTTGAAGCATTTAGAGGACGTTCCCCACGACGTACTTCATTTGTGCAGACTGCAAATAACTTACATGTAGTTTGTTTGAGACACAGCAAAATAGTCCCACACCGACGACGTGTTTTTTCACTGACAACATTGAAAAAACTTTATTGGCCGTCAGATAGTTACAGTACTGGGCAACAAGACACGTGACAAGGCTAAAAATAAACTAGCTTGTGGATTCATACGCGACAAAATCTCTTGTGCGGAGCCCGATCGATGAGGTCATTGAACAGATCGGCAAGTTATGACATGAAAACCGATCAGCATAAAATGCTAATTGTCGACCGATACCACCGATCAGATCGACATAAAGTCTAGTTTTCACCTTGATGCCACACATACTTCCGGGTGGCAGAAGAGCCTTCCACTCAAAAACAAACGCTTACATTATTATGATGAAGGGAAAGTGATTGATAGAACAAGGGAAGTGGCTTAAATTATGATCTTAGCCTTCTTCTCTACCACTGTAATTGAGTAAAGTGCTTCGAAGGCAGATGGAACGCTGGGCTTAATTTACATTTCAACAGGTAAATTGGTTCACAAATAGACGTGGTGGCGATTCAGACAACATATGGATAACATGAGCATTAAGGGACTGGCTAATTGAATTTTTTGTTGATGAGATTGTCCCAGAGATTGTTTTGGTAAATTACTGAAAGGCAACTAAACAAATATTTGGGAGGAAAAAGGATGTGAATCCTTTGGAATTTCTTAATTTTCTGCATAAATTGTTCATAAAATGTGGTCTGATTTTCATCCATAAATCACAAGAATAACAAAACAGAATCTCCAAACATTATGTATTCATATTTGTATTGAAAATAACGTCAACATTTGAAGGACAGGGAGGAAAAAGTAAGTGAAATTATGGAGCGAATCAGTCAAAACAAAAAGAGCATTCAAGAGAAGACATTTGGCTGCAAAATGCGTCCACCATTACAAGATTGATGCAATAAATACAGTAAAATAACAAACATTGAAGCCATAATTTATTAACGTTAACATTTATAGAGTAATGATTATACAGTGAAACTGGACAGTATGCACAATGATTTTCATCCTATTTCATAACATACAACAATAACTGTCCCATGGTAATGTTCATGACGTAATTAAAAAAAATATGGAAATTCAAATATTGTTCTGGATATGGGGGGGAGGAGTTAGCTCAGGCGGTAGGGGTGCTCGCTCGGCGTGTCGGGGGTCGCCGGATCGATGCCCGCCCGAACCCCCCCCCTCCTTGTCCTAAGAGCAGCACGCTGGACGACTGGTTAGAGCGTCAGCCTCACAGTTCTGAGGACCCGGGTTCAATCCCCGGCCCCACCTGTGTGGAGTTTGAATGTTCTCCCCGTGCCTGCGTGGGTTTTCTCCAGGCACTCCGGTTTCCTCCCACATCCCAAAAACATGCATAAATTGGAGACTCTAAATTGCCCGTAGGTGTGACTGTGAGTGCAAATGGTTGTTTGTTTGTATGTGCTCTGCGATTGGCTGGCAACCAGTTCAGGGTGTACCCCGCCTCCTGCCCGATGACAGCTGGGATAGGCTCCAGCACGCCCGCGACCCTAGTGAGGAGAAGCGGCTCAGAAAATGGATGGATGGATGGATGGATATTCTGGATGTGAATTTGTATAGGTTGGCAGCTCTGCAATCATAGCCATAAATGCAATTTTACGAATGATTGGCATAGTTTTCTAAGTAATAATTGGTGGTTTGATTTATTTATTTATATTTGAATTAATGCAAAGTGCTGTGCTCCCTGTGCCAGCGTTGGTTTTCTCCGGGTACTCCGGTTTCCTCCCACATCCCAAAAACATGCATGATAGGTTGATTGAAGACTCTAAATTGCCGGTAGGCGTGAATGTGAGTGTGAATCTTCCTTTCATTTTGGCTTGTTCCACAGCGCGTCATCCTTTTCCTTGTAAGCCTATCTCCTGCATCCTCCTCTCGAACACCAACTGCCCTCATGTCTTCCCTCACGACATCCATCAACCTTCTCTTTGGTCTTCCTCGAGCTCTCTTGCCTGGCACCTCCATCCTCGTCATTCTCTACCAATATACTCAAGATTTTTCCTCTGGACGTGTCCAAACCATTGAAGTCTGCTCTCTCTAACTTTGTCTCCAAAATATCAAACCTTGGCTGTCCCTCTGATGAGCTTATTTCTAATTTTATCCAACCTGGTCACTCCTAGAGTGAACCTCAACATCTTCATTTCCGCCACCTCCAGCTCTGCTTCCTGTTGTCTCTTCAGCGCCACTGTCTCTAATCCATACATCATGGCTGGCCTCACTACTGTTTTATAAACGTTGCCCTTCATCCTAGCAGAGACTCTTCTGTCACATAACACACCTGACACCTTCCTCCACCTGTTCCAACCTGCTTGGACCCTTTTCTTCACATCCTGACCACGCTCACCGTTGCTCTGGACGGTTGACCCCAAATATTTAAAGTCCTCCACCCTTGCTATCTCTTCTCCCTGTAGCTGCACTCTTCCCCCACCACCCCTCTCATTCATGCACATATATTATGTCTTACTTCGGCTAATCTTCATTCCTCTGCTTTCCAGTGCATGCCTCCATCTTTCTAACTGTTCCTCCACCTGCTCCCTGCTTTCACTGCAGATCACAATGTCATCTGCAAACATCATGGTCCACGGGGATTCCAGTCTAACCTCATCTGTCAGCCTATCCATCACCACTGCAAACAGGAAGGGGCTCAGGGCTGATCCATGATGCAGTCCCACCTCCACCTTAAATTCGTCTGTCACACCTACAGCACACCTGACCACTGTTCTGCCGCCCTCGTACATGTCCTGTATTATTCTAACACACTTCTCTGCCACTCCAGACTTCCGCATGCAGTACCACAGTTCCTCTCTGGGTACTCTGTCATAGGCCTTCTCTAGATCTACAAAGACACAATGTAGCTCCTTCTGACCTTCTCTGTAGTTTTCCATCAACATCCTCAAGGCAAATAATGCATCTGTGGTACTCTTTCTAGGCATGAAACCATACTGTTCCTCGCAAATACTCACGTCTGGCCTCCACTACTCTTTCCCATAACTTAATTGTGTGGCTCATCAACTTTATTCCTCTATAAGTCCCACAGCTCTGCACATCACCCTTGTTCTTAATGTGAGTGTGAATGGTTGTTTGTTTATATGTGGCCTGCGATTGGCTGGCAACCTGTTCAGGGTGTACCCAGCCTCTCGCCTGAAGATAGCTGAGATAGGCTTCAGCATGCCCACGACCCTAGTGAGGATAAGTTGTACAGAAAATGGATAGATGGATGGCAAAGTGCTTTGTGTTGCATTTTTTTTCCCTGTGAAAAGCACTTAAAAATTCAACTAGATTTATAAGTTTGTTCACTGTTTGATCCACCAACCCCCCCCCCCGTTTTCGGTGAAGAATTTTCATTTCGGTGCATAAGGCCTTGAGTTCCTAAAAACATACATAAGCCATCCGTCCATTATCTTTACCGCTTATCCTCATGCAGGTCACGGGCTGCTGGAGCCTATCCCAGCTATCTTCGGGCGGGACCCTGAACCGGTCGCCAGCCCATCGCAGGGCACATAGAAACAAACAACCTTTCGGACTCACATTCACACCTACAGGCAATTTAGAGTCTTCATTCAACCTAGCACGAATGTTTTTGGGATGTGGGAGGAAATCGGAGTGCCCAGAGAAAACCCACCCAGGCACGAGGAGGACATGCAAACCCCACACAGGCAGGACCGGGACTTCAGCCCCTCTCCCCAGAACTGTGAGGCAGATGTGCTAACCAGTCGTTCACCGTGCCGGCAATATAGATGAGTGTGTGTGTGTGTGTGTGTGTGTGTGTGTGTGTGTATATATATATATATATATATATATATATATATATATATGGTCCTCCAACAATGTCAAAAGATTTATTGTGTTGTGTTTGATGCATGCAGGAGCCCAAGACTTGGACTCCATCTGGAGGACGACGACGTTGTGACTGAACTGGCTCACATTCATCCTAGAGAGAGACCTGACTGGGAAGAGACAATTAGTGCCATGGTCAGACACACAAATAGATACACGTTTTGTACACTTACATGCACATTCTGTCATGCTCATGTTTTGAGCTGTGGGTCCTATCCTTAGTCATGTTTCCTATATACAGTGGAACCTCGATAGAACAGACTAATAGAGGCCTGGGGTCCAATTTAGCTGCTTGTCCATTACATGGAATCACTTTTTATTTTTTATTTTTGAAGCCAAATGCACTCATATTACTATACAGTACAACATTTTTTCGTAGTTTGTTTTTCATGGCCTAAAGTGCACAGTACAGTACAAAGTTATTGTAAATAAATATTAAAAAAAAGCTTGAAAATGTTTGAAAGTTTCACATTTCATCCAAACTAACCACGCTGGTGTGCTTGGTCATTGTGGCATTGTTGATGTATCGTACTCATCACAGGCAAGTCCCTTTCATGAGCCGCGACCAATTAGTGTGGTTCCTTGTTCCAATTTCCATTGCTAAAGGTGAACAGCTACTACAAATAGTATGTTCCAGACAGTGTTTTGTAGTCCTCAAAGCCATGTCGCTCTCTCTCTCTCTACGCACAATAGACAATTGATATAACCATCATGCCATTAATGCCCCACATTCAACATGGCCACCACGTAGCCACGAGAGGCACCTCTTTTGGAGGTGGATCTGGTCATTTTGGACAGGTATATATTTGGCCCGGAAATACGTCAGTCTCTTTCTCTGCCTGCATTGCGCCATAGCGCCAGTAAACAATAGAGCCCAATTGTGAAACTAACAGACTTTGTCAACGGCATTTTAAGCGACAAATGGAAAGCTATTTTTTCGACACATTGTTCAGTTCTGATGGTCCGTTTCATCCGATATCCGTTATATCAGGGTCCGTTTTATCGAGGTTCCACTGTATAAATAAAGATGATTAGCTGTTATTTTCCTCTGTGTGGACAATATGTGCTCTGCTCCTCAAACACTACCACAGCAGTGAATATTCATGAAGATAGCTGTTAGCTAACTTACTGATGTACGTTACTTTACTTTACTTATGTATTTAAGTATTTATTTACTCTCCATGTGTAATAATTTCTCCATCTTGGATTTCATTTCATTTACAACCTAGCACCATTCATTATTTCTTTCTATGTAACAACGTTCATACTCTTTTCTTATTCTAATAGGTAAAATTGTTTGAGGTTCTTTGTAGGCCTATATAACAGAAAACATAATCTACATAAAACCTTAATTTTTTTTATCATATACAAAGAAACTTAAACAGTATTATTTTTTCTCTAGTCTTTGGTTTGGGTTTTACTTCTTGCAACAGTACGGTTAAAATGAGGCCGTCTCCATGGTAACATTCAGACGTGGTCTGTGTGTTGTTGGAGTCTATTGCAATTGCCTTCTTTTACCAGGCAAGAGGGAGAGAATCAACAAGCACATCGTGCTAATGATATTTAATTTAGAAGCCTTTTCTGTCTACTTGTCTTTATTCAGCATTTGATTGTGCACTTAGACTCTGCAAGACTTGCATACATTATTCATGTCTCTGGAGGTTAGAATAAGTGACAAGAAGCGCTCAGCAACTTCATGTAACTATTACATCAGTTCCCTGTTGCGAATGCACTGTTTCAAATGATTAGACATCTCTTTTTGTTCATTTTCTTAAACGGTCATTGCAATTTAGAATGAATGTTTTTTTTTTTTTTTAAATCAACTGTATATTAGCTTCTGGAATAATTGTTTATTTTGAACAAGCCCATCATAACAACACTTCATTTTTTGCACAATTACTCAGTTATGCTATTTACTGTGTTCCAAATTATTATACACCCTTTTTTTTTTTCAACAAGTAGTTGTTAAAGAAAAAAAGCATGTCAGATTACTGTCATTACATTGAGATCACTAAAAACACATTTGCTGATGCAGTTTCACGGGAGTCCCTCTTAAATCAACTACTTTTTCATCCATTAAAATCGTCCATGGATCGTTTTTGCCTGTGTCTCATTTAAGGATGTATTTCCTCCCAGAGTTGCTGTTTGGCGATATGTTGCCACCCACCCTCAAAGATTTTCAATTGAAGCAGTTTCTCAATAGGGTTGAGGTCAGGGGATGATGAGTTTTTCTCCCTTTATACCCAAAGCAGCCAAATCTTCAATGACATGTATTGCAGCGTAGAATGGTGTGTTTTGCATGAGAATAATTTTACTGTCAAAGGCACATTTTAAAAATTTGTATACTTTGGTATGGAATTGTCAGTTAGAAAGTCCACATATTTTGCAGAGGTCAGTCAGACTACTTCAGAAACCATAAAGGAGTCGACCATCTCTCCCTCCCCTTAGTCCAGCCCAAAACATCACCTCCTTGCTAACATTGCACCCTTGGTGGGATATAGTGGCCAACAACAAACCATCCAAATCTCTATCCATCTGAACCATTCAAAGTAGCAGCATTCATCAGTGAATAAAACTGCGGAAAAAAATAAGTCCAATGTATTCCTGAGCCCACTGCAATCTTAAGGTTGCTGCAGGAATTAAATAAGAGTTCTCGATAACCAGAGGTCTTTTGTCGAACCCAAACACACACAAATGATACAGGTAGTGAATTTTTATCGAACATTTAATGAGATCTAACAGGAGAATCTACAGGAGCACGATGCAGGGAAAAGCAAAACAAAGGACAGACTAACATTGGTAAAGGAGACAGACTTGTGATGTGAGGGTGGAAATGAGCATGGGATGATTATGCATATAGCTGGGGGTTCCTGTTCTCATTAATTTAAACCCAAATATGCCCTAAACTGTACTTTAGTAGACCGCAAATTGGATTTACGTGCGTGGAACACAATTTGGGCAGGCTAGTCGATCTCTCGAATGTTTGGCCGGGCCGGTCCGCACGGGGAACAGGTGGACCTGGCATTAAAGGAGGAAGGAAAAAGGAAGAGCAGGAAAAAGAGTTCCAAGGCAGGGCGGCCGGAGCCTGGGTGTCGCTGTTCGCAAGACACTCGGAGCAGACGTGCACTGCCCGCTTCCTTCCCAACAGAGCTTGCCCGTGAGCTGCCCAGGCACCCGCAAGGTTAGCTCGGGCGCTGGCAGGGTGCCTGCGGCGGGGAAGGGTCTGATGTGTCCTCGCCACCTCGTGGTGAGAGGTGGGGCTTCCTGGCTGAGCCAGTCTTCGGCAAGTTGGTCGAATGAGCGTGCACAACAAAGGGGGCTCCGGCCTTCATGCCCAGCCGAAATGGGGGTACCCTCACCCCACTCCAGGGGCCAAAAGGGAAGATAGACCGCCTCTTAATGTTACTTTTCCATTCTAGGATTATTTTGTGGTTTACAACCAGTGGGATAAAATATTAATTATTGGATTTATGACAACAAGACCGGTTTCCAGCTTTGCACTGTCATGCGCACATCCACTCTAATCCCTGTATTGAATGTTTCAATTGTATGTGCTTGCTGAGAAGACTGTAATATTTGCAATGAGGCATTTGTGTTGTGTGGGATGAAACGTCTAATCCGGTACAGTTGACAAACAGATTTGACATCAGACATTCAAATTTGCAGAAATACAATCACTAGTGGGGCTGTTGTGATGGTAACACTGGGAACGTTCATACAAAGTTCTTAAAATATCATACATCATTGAAATTTGGTGTAGATTGTGATTCGTTCCCCCGGAGTTACAGTAGCTTTCCACCTCCTGTGTATGTCGCTCGTGCTCAATCCATTGTCCCAGACAAAAGGAACCGATGTCCCTGTGGCTTCATGGGGAACCACTGAACAGTGGGTTTCTCACCTTCTTGGGCATCAAGCCAGTGTTCCAAAAAATAAGTTTTTGTTGGTGAGACTCTTCAGGCTGGCTGGGGGTGAAAGTTAATTAACTTAGCGTCCGAGTGAGAAATCATGTCCGTGGCTCGAAGTGGCAGAGCAGGTCTTGGCCGATGAGCAGGGGGACGGACTCAATTAGAGACACGTAGACTGGATGGACTAACGTCATGGGGCCAATTGTCCAGTGGAGCATAGTTAAGGTGTTTGGCTCAGTGTTGGTCACTGAAAATGCGCGGTCACGGCCACTGGCTTGTAGCAGCGTCAGAAGCCAATTGAACACAGCTTGGGACATAACAGTGATGTCTGCCGCGGGGTCAATCAGAGCTTCGTGGACAAGTTCTTGCTTGAGTGTAACGGTTAAATAGAACTTCCGAGAAGTACCTTTAGCGGTTAGTTCACCCAAAAGCAGATGGAATGGCAGAACATTATTCAGTAGCGTAATGTCACGCGAGTCGGGCCTCACCTGGGTCTAATCGGACGATAAGGACGGCACGACAGGGGTCTAGGGTTTGGTCGTCACAAAGTGGTCCGCTCAGATTATGGCGAGGTGAGGTCATCGTGGAGTCGACCGGGGTCACAGGGGTACTTGGCAGGTCATTAGGGGAACAACGGAGGTTACCTAATTGACCTATCACGTCCTCTGTGGCTCTGTTCGACTCAGTCAGGCCTAGTCATAATGATGCGTCCGGCTTTTTGTCTTTGGACAGGCTGCGGAGCACCAAATAATTTTTTATGCCACGGCACTAAGTTACCTTTGGGAGCTGTTTAGTTCGGGAGCCCTTTTTCCGGTTGTCACTATTCGTTTTAGGGTCTCGGTTATACGAGTCAGATTTAGGCTGGTCGTCGCGTGTACCCTGTTTCGACATTTAAATTTGGCGTGGATTAGAGTTGCAGTCATTCCATGATTTTAATTTAGCTTTGGATTGGCGTCGTTGGTTAAGAGGACCATTGTTGCATGCGGGCCAATATTGCTTGTTTGGATTAAAGGACATCTTTTGATTGTCGGGTTTGTGTGTCATTCGCACGCGTGTTGCACGTAGCTCCCTCTAATTCCATCTGCGATGGTTCGTTTGTGAAGACGCCGAGTCTTGTGCGTTAGAGGGAGGGTTTTTTTGTTTAGCAAAAGCTTTGGCGTCCAGTTCACGCAGTTGGGCACAAGACAGTGTGCGT
The DNA here is from genome assembly GCF_024500275.1 of Phycodurus eques. NCBI lineage: Eukaryota > Metazoa > Chordata > Actinopteri > Syngnathiformes > Syngnathidae > Phycodurus > Phycodurus eques. The sequence continues at coordinate 6,999,517 of NC_084541.1, forward strand.
AGGCACGCTGCCACGTCCAGCTAGGTGGCTGGTATCCGGATGTAGGTTTTTGACAAACAGCGTTTTGAAATTTTTGTCCTCTTCCATATTCGGTTCATTTAAATTTCCCGAAGCACACTTTACTCACCCGGCAGTAATAAGCTTGTGGTGTCTCAAGTTTCCCTTGTTTAAGTGTGAGGGCTGCAGATAAGCAGGTTGCGGCCTCTGGATCATCAAATTCTTGAGACAGTGCTTGGCAGAGAGCCTGCTAATCAGTCAGTACATGAGCCGGTTGTCGTTCAATTAAGCTACTTACATCTCGGCCAGACATAAATTTAATTAGGTACAATTTGTTGTCAGTAGGAAGGGAATTGTTTAAGGTGAAATTCAAGGTAAGTGGCTGTGCTGTGTGACCCGTTTGGTTTAGGTTCAAACCTCGGAATGTTGTGCACAACTTTGTCTAAGTCTTTTAGAGTCATACCTGGAGCGGCGCTGGGTGGAGGAAGAGTTGGGGGTGAGTCAAAAAGGTGGCTGTGACAGGTGGGGCCGCCACCCGTGAGGAGGTCTCACGGCGGCCCCTGAAGGTGAGTTCTGGCCCAAAGGATGGAGATGTTTTGTCAGGCTCTGTGACACTTTTGGAGAGGGAGGGCACCCGGCTGTCTGTAGCAGGGGCCAGAGCAATGGGATGAGTCAGACAGTCGGCGGACAGCTTGTCGAGCAAATTGTAGCTCACACCTGATATGGGACAGCTGTTGTTGGAGGCGGGACAGCTCAGTCTCCAGGACTACCATCTCTGTCTTGGGCTCTTAGGACTGTTCCATCTCTTTGGAGCATTCTGCTTTTGCAGTGTTTCGGTGCGTTCTGTGAGCCGCTGGATGTCACCGGATGCTTGACGCATCAGAAGAGTTGCTCGCTGATGTTCAGCCTGTAATTCAAGCATTTGGTCATTAGACGGTCGGTCGGCTAATTCTACCAATTTAGCACAAGCGTCTTGTAGCTGTTTTTGTTGAACTCCGGAAGTTAGTTCGCTAGAGATAGGAGCTTGGGTTGATTTATCATCCTCACAGTTTAATTCGCCGCCGTCTTTAGACATCAACTGTGCAGCCTCAGCTGCAGCATTTAGGTCGGCTCTCCGAGCCTAAGCATCATCACATTGCATTTCAACATCAAGGAGGCGGGCTTCAGCCAAATTTAAACGTGTGGTGGTTTCTATCAATTATGCAGTTAACTGGACTTGTTTATGCTGTTCAGTCCTCAGTGTAATAGAGAGGCATCTTGTTGCTGGTCTCGTTGCTAATAGCAGGCCTGTGCTAATTAGCAGGTCACGCTCACGCGTAAGGGGGAATCAAAAAAGATTTTGGAGTATGGCAACAACTGACTGCATCTACAAAATCTACAAAAAAAGAAGTACAGTCCCAAAAGTTGTTTCTTCCAATTTCCTTGGAAGAAGAAAAACAAGCTTATCAGCAAGAAAAAATGCAAACAGAGGCAAAGCAAACAGAGCGAGCATAAAAGCGTCTCCACTGTACGAGGAGACGACGAAGGAAGATATATTATATATACACATCGTGTACAACCCCAATTCCAATGAAGTTGGGACGTTGTGTTAAACATAAATAAAAACGGAATACAATGATTTGCAAATCATGTTCAACCTATATTTAATTAAATATACTACAAAGACAAGATATTTAATGTTCAAACTGATAAACTTTATTGTTTTTAGCGAATAATCATTAACTTGGAATTTTATGGCTGCAACATGTTCCAATAAAGCTGGGACAGGGTCATGTTTACCACTGTGTTACATCACCTTTTCTTTTAACAAGATTGAATAAACGTTTGGAAACTGAGGACACTAATTGCTGAAGCTTTGTAGGTGGAATTATTTCCAGACCAGTCTAGTACCCGCACTCTTTTACTATGAAGCCAAGCTGTTGTGCAGAATGTGGTTTGGCATTGTCTTGCTGAAATAAGCAGGGGCGTCCTTGTAAAAGACGTTGCTTGCATGGCAGCATGTTTCTTCAAAACCTGTATGTACCTTTCAGCATTAATGGTGCCTTCACAGATGTGTAAGTTACCTATGCCATTGGCACGAACACAGCCCCATACCAACACAGATGCTAGCTTTTGAACTTTGCGTCCATAACAGTCCGGATGGTTCTTTTCCTCTTTGGCCCCGAGGACACGACTTCCACAAATTCCAAAAACAATTTGAAATGTGGACTCGTCGGACCACAGAATACTTTTCCACTTTGCATCAGTCCATCTTAGATGAGCTCGGGCCCAAAGAAGCCGGTGGCGTTTCTGGGTGTTGTTGATAAATGGCTTTTGTTTTGCATATTTGAGTTTCATGTTGCACTTACGGATGTAGCGCCGAACTGTATTTACTGTCATTGGTTTTCTGAAGTGTTCCTGAGCCCATGTGGTGATATCCTTGACGCATTGATGTCGGTTTTTGATGCAGTGCCGCCCGAGGGATCGAAGGTCACGGGCATTCAATGTTCGTTTTTGGCCTTGCCGCTTACATGCAGGGATTTCTCCAGATTCTCTGAACCTTTTGATGATATATATATATATATATATCATCAAAATATATATATATATATATATATATATATACACATATATATATACACACACACACACACACACACACACACACGGCGGCACGGTGACCGACTGGTTAGCACATCAGATCACAGTTCTGAGGACCGGGGTTCAAATCATGGCCCCGCCTGTGTGGAGCTTGGATGTTCTCCCCGTGCCTGCGTGGGTTTTCTCCGGGCACTCCGGTTTCCTCCCACATCCCAAAGACATGCGTGCTAGGTTGATTGAAGACTGTAAATTGCCCGTAGGTGTGAATGTGTGTGTGTGTGTGTGCCAGGTAACTTCTAATTGTTTTTTTTTTTTCTTAATAGACAAAATCACTATTTAAAAACAGCATTCTAAATTCACTTGGCTTATATTTTTCTGATATTTATTATTTATGTTTCATGATCTTAAACAAAGTGGGGAAATTCTGCAAAAATCTCAGAATTGACTTTTTCACGGCACTGTGTATACACTAATCCATCTCTTGGACCAAAGTGTTTCCAGAAAATGCAATCATGCATTTGCTCTCTCTCTCTTTGTCTCTCCATCTTCTCTCTCTCTCTCTCTCTCTCTCTCTCTCTCTCTCTCTCTCTCTCTCTCTCTCTCTCTCTCTCTCCTCTTTATTGCGCTCCCTCACACACACACACACACACACAGTGTCACATATATTCAACATAAGTGTTAAAAACAGGTATGCCTGGTGGTTGAATTAAACACATGGCTTAGGTTTAAAAGAGTTGTTGGCGGTGCGTGTGGGCACTTTTCTGTATGCAGTTCTCAGAGGGGAAAATGAATTCTTTCACATTGCCAGTAGAAGTGCCAAATGTTAGGCCAAGTTCAACAGCAGTCAGCTCTCTTTCACACAATCAGCTGTTTCCAATAAGATACTTTGACAGGATGTGACCATACGCATGCAAATGAGCTGCAGTTTTTCTTATTTTTTTATTTTTTTTATTTTTTTTTAAATCTTCATCTCACTGGTAGTGATGTAAATAAATATATTTACACAGATGTAAAAAAAAAATATATCTAAAATTTGCTACGAAAAGGCTGCACTAATAGGGGGTGGGACAGTAATTTATTTCAGGGAGCTTGCCCGTGATTGCCCCCCATGATGTTGATGCTGCTACGCTCTCATTTTCACCTGATTTTCTTCCTAGTTTCATGGGATTTTATTATAATTTGACTGTGCAGATTGCATACCTGCTAAAATACTGCTATGAAGGAAGTTGTGTGCCTTTGTCTGTAAGTGTCGCACGTTGCTTTGTTGTTAGCTTTGTTTATAGCATTAGCATTCTCTGTACACACTGGGCTCATCTCATTTCTATATTTGCAGCTTCCTAGGTCTGAGCGCCTCGCTTCTCTGTGTACGTGCTAGCTCCTCTAGTGGTGCCACGATACCAAAATTCTGACTTCGATACTATACCTCCATAAAATTCCTCGATCCTGGTACTGAAACAATACCAAGCAAAAATCTAAAACATCTGGGAAAGCAGTGGAATGAAACCTTTTTTTTTTTTTTTTTCCAGTTCTGCTGTTAGGTAAAGTAGAATGGAGGATTTGTATACCTTTTCTGCCGGAACAGTTTTACTGTGTCACAGTGGAATTTTTAAAATGCCACTGTGCTTTCTTAGTATTATAAGACCTCGTCTGATCACTGCTTAATTCACTTAATACCAACATACAGGGAAGAACTTAAATGCGCAAAGCCGACAGTGAAAACAGTGAAAAGGTGGACCAATGAAGCAAAGATAGAACTTTAAAGTTGTTTAGACTGCACAGACTGGAGTGTGTTTGAAAATTTAGCTGGCAGCATGGATGAATATACGGACACTGTCTGCTCCTATATTAGTTTCTGCGAAGATGTGTGTGTACCAACAAAGTCATTTCGGACGTTCAATAACAACAAGCCGTGGTTAACCACCAAACCTAACCAACTTCGCCAAGCTAAGGAAGGCGCATATCAGAGCAGGGACAGGGCCCTGTATAATCGCACTAGAAACCAGCTGACAAAAGAAATGAACATTGCCAAGAGAAACTATGCAGCAAAGTATGAAAAACAGTTTACCGCGAACGACTAAATCAGTCTGGCATGCATTACATCACTAGCCAATTACAAGCGACGATCCCCCCAAGCTGAGAACAATAGTAGACTAGCCGATGACTTGAACACTTTCTACTGCAGATTTGATAAGGACACTTTTACACCCCACACCCACCCAGCCGCACCACCGACTACAATCACACCTCTGACTTCTGCGTTAACCATCCACGAATAGGATGTGAGATGCATCTTCAAACAACAAAAGATTAACAAAGCGGTAGGCCCAGACCATGTGTCCCCATCCTGCCTCTAAGTCTGCGCGGACCAGCTCGCTCCTGGTGGGACCTGGTGGGACCACCATTTCCCTCTCGCATTGCAACACATCTCCTTCGCATAGAGTTGATCAGGTTGTTGATTGTGGAATGTTGGTCCAGTCCTCTTCAATGACTGTGTGAAGTTGCTGGATATTGGCAGGAACTGGAACACGCTGTCTTATACGCCGATCCAGAGCATCCCAAACATGGTCAATGGGTGACATGTCCGGGGAGTATGCTGGCCATGCAAGAACCGGGATGTATTCAGCTTCCAGGAATTGTGTACAGATCCTTGCAACATGGGGTGCATTATCATGCTGCAACATGAGGTGATGGTCGTGAATGATGGTGATGGTCACAACAATGGGCCTCAGGATGTCGTCACGGTATCTCTGTGATGCAATCAATAAAATGCACCTGCGTTCATTGCCCATAACATACTCCCGACCATACCATAACCCCACGGCCACCATTGGCCACTCGATCCACAACGGTGACATCAGCAAAGCGCGCACCCACACGACGCCACACACTGCCTGCCATCTGCTCTGAATCGTGAAAACGTGGATTCATCCATGAAGAGAACACCTCTCCAATGTGCCAGACGCCATCGAATGTGAGCATTCGCCCACTCAAGTTGGTTACGACGACGAACTGCAGTCAGGTCGAGACCCCGATGAGGGCGACGAGCATGCAGATGAGCTTCCCTCAGACGGTTTCTGACAGTTTGTGCAGAAATTCTTTGGTTATGCAAACCGATTGTTACAGCAGCTGTCTGGTGGCTGATCTTTGACGATCTTGGAGCTGAACATGCTGGATGTGGATGTCCTGGGCTTGTGTGATTACACGTGGTCTGCGGTTGTGAGCCCGGTTGGATGTACTGCCAAATTGACTGAAACGCCTTTGGAGAAGGCTTATGGTAGAGAAATGAACATTTAATTCACGGGCAACAGCTCTGGTGGACAGTCCTGCAGTCACCATGCCAATTGCACGCTCCCTCAGAACTTGCGGCATCTGCGGCATTGTGGTGTGTGACAAAACTGCACATTTCAGTGGCCTTTTATTGCAGCCAGCCTAAGGCACACCTGTGCAATAATCATGCTGTCTGATCAGCATCTTGATATGCCACACCTGTGAGGTGGGATGGGTTATCTTAACAAAGGAGAAATGCTCACTAACACAGATTTAGACAGATTTGTGAACAATATTTGAGGGAAAGGGCCTTTTGTGTATGTAGAAAAAGTTTTAGATCTTGGAGTCCAGCTCACGAAAGATGGGAGCAAAAACAAAAGTGTTGCGTTTATATTTTTGTTCAGTGTATATAAAATCAATGAAACAAATAGAATGTCCATCCTCTGTTATTACCGTGAACAGAACTGAGTTTGTTTTGTCTGTGTGAATTTTCAGGCAAGAAGTGCCGAGATCCCCGAGCTGCGGACTGAGACCCTCATGCGCTCATCCAGCAGCAGCACAGCAAGCATGAAGGTCAAGAATGTTAAAAAGTTAGTAGACACTTCCCTACAAAGACACAACAGCCTACTATCTGGCTCTCTCCGTACCATATGCATCTCTTCTAAATGCTATTCAACGTCTCTTTTCTCCTGCTTGAGTTTTTCCTATTGTGGATTCTATTTCGACCTGGAACCTCTTATTACTTTCGCTGTATGTAATAAACTCTCTACGTGTTTTACTCTGTGTTACTATGAAGTAGTGACTGACCACACTCTGTTTGTGTTTTACAATTAGACTTTGCTTTACCAAGGGCCACTTTCCCAAACTGGCAGAATGTGCTCATTTCCACTATGAAAACGTGGACTTTGGCACAATACAGGTAATCCATGTTTTCGATCATTTTTCTTATTACCGTATCAATGTTATAGTATGATAAAATAAAGCATATCATATGTTATCTACTTCAGAGACATTTTTCTTTGGCATAGGCAATGTGTGCATTTGCATACAGCATTGCACACACGTAATTACTTTCCACCCATTTCATATGATCAAGGTCATAGTTGGACAGGTACAAGCATAATACTGCAAAATGTTGAGCTTGTTCCACTTCCTAAATGATGACAAATTCAATCGTCTCTTAATAGGTGACTCTCACAGCTCTCTGTTTGTCAAAACTATCCATTCATCCATTTTGCATATCACTTATCCTCACTAGGGTCGCAGGTGTGCTGAAGCCTATCCCAGCTAACTTTTGGCAAGAGGCAGGTACACCCTGAACCGGTCGCCAGCCAATCGCAGGGCACATATAAAAAAACAATCATTCACACTTACATTCACACCTACAGGCAATTTAGAGTCTTCAATCAACCTATCATGCATTTTTGGGGATAAGGGAGGAAACAGGACTACACAGAGAAAACCCACGTGGGCACGGGGAGAACATGCAAACTCCACACAGGTGAGGCCGGATTTGAACTCGGTCTTCAGAACTGTGAGGCAGATGTACAACCAGTCGTTCACCGTGCCGCCCTTTGTCAAAACTAAATGTTCAAAATAAATCTGCATGGTAGGCCACTCTGTATTAATTTTCTCCAAAAAATTATTTGGAAATGTGCGCAGAGACATTTACTACTACTATCTACTGTATCTCAATATGCCAATATGTAGAGGTTTATGAATGTTCACATCAATCAGCAAATATGTATTAAAAATCATATTTGCAAACCATCCTTATGTGCAGGGGGAAATTTGAAACTCTATGACATAACGTCTCATTTTTAATAAACATAACATGGGCATAGCACAATTAAAAAAAAAATAAATAAATCTGACTTTGTTCACATTGAACATACTAAGGCATTGCAAGGATCTATTAACATATTTACTGTTATTATGGTCACAATTGTAAAAATAAACCATAGTGCTAAGTGGAAACAGATTATTTATTTATTTTTAGATTGAAGACTGAATATCCACTTAAATACTTTGTCAGACATTTTCAGATGCATGTGCAGGGTGTATAGTTTTGCTCACGTTCCAAAACATATTTATAATGATTTAGTGCAGGGGTGTCAAAGTCATTTTTGTCACGGGCCACATCATAGTTATGGTTTCCCTCGGCGGGTCATTATGACTCTCACCCCATATAAATATATGATCACCTCATATTATTTTATAAAACAACAAAATAATGGATAATTTTGAAATCAGAAACCAGTAACAAATTGTTTGTTCAACTATTCCATTTATTTTAAAAGGAGTATTGATAAAAAACATTTTTTTACAATATATTAACGTTAATAACATTAGGCAATTTGCAATTTTGGTATTTTAACAAGAAACATGAAGTCGAAAAGAGGAGAATCTTATCACCAATTTAAAGTGCTAGCGAACACCAGTTCTTATTACCTTGAAAACTTAAAAGCTCCTGTTTTATTTATAGAAGTTTGCATAGCCCTTTTCCCCTTTCGGTCAAGGAATTCATACACAAAAAGACTCATAGAGGTCGCAACACCAGGTCAGGCACCAGAGGTGATTGTGAGATTCATCGTAAACGGACTACGTTAGGACAAAACACAATATCTTTAAAAGGCAGCGCAATATGGAACAACCTCCCTCTCCCAATAAGGGGAAGCTCCATTATAAACACCTTTAAAGATAAACTTAAAAAAAAGCCTCCTCACGAAACCACCGTGAACATCGTTTATTGTGTATTTTATGTTACTTTTTTACAACCCCAATTCCAACGAAGTTTGGACGTTGTGTTAAACAAATGATTTGAAAATCATGTTCAACCTATATTTAATTGAATACACTACAAAGACAATATATTTAATGTTCAAACTAAATTTTATTGTTTTTAGCAAATAATCATTAACTTAGAATTTTATGGCTGCAACATGTTTAAAAAAAGCTGGGACAGGGTCGTGTTGACCACTGTGTTACATCACCTCCATCCATCCATCCATTTTCTGAGCCGCTTCTCCTCACTAGGGTCGCGGGCGTGCTGGAGCCTATCCCAGCTGTCATCGGGCAGGAGGCGGGGTACACCATGAACTGGTTGCCAGCCAATCGCAGGGCACATACAAACAAACAACCATTCGCACTCACATTCACACCTACGGGCAATTTAGAGTCTCCAATTTATGCATGCAATCAACCTAGCACGCATGTCTTTGGGATGTGGGAGGAAACCGGAGTGCCCGGAGAAAACCCACGCAGGCACGGGGAGAACATGCAAACTCCACACAGGCGGGACCGGGGATTGAACCCGGGTCCTCAGAACTGTGAGGCTGACGCTCGAACCAGTCGGCCACCGTACCACCTGTTACATCACCTTTTCTTTTAAAAACATTCAGTAAACGTTTGAGAACTGAGGACACTAATTGTTGAAGCTTTGCAGGTGGAATTCTTTCCCATTCTTGCTTGATGTACAGCTTCAGCTGTTCAACAGTCCGGGGTCTCCGTTGTCGTATTTTACGCTTAATAATGCAGCACACATTTTCAATGGGAAACCGGTCTGGACTGCAGGCAGACCAGTCTAGTACCCGCACTCTCTTACTACGAAGCCACACTGTTGTAACAGGTGCAGAATGTGGTTTGGCATTGTCTTGCAGAAATAAGCAGGGGCGTCCATGAAAAAGACGTTGCTTGGATGGCAGCATATGTTTCCCCAAAACCTGTATGTACCTCTCAGGATTAATGGTGCCTTCACAGATGTGTAAGTTACCCATGTCATTGGCACTAACACAGCCCCATACCATCACAGATGCTGGCTTTTGAACTTTGCGTCCATAACAGTCCGGATGGTTCTTTTCCTCTTTGGCCCGGAGGACACGACGCCCAGAATTTCCCAAAACAACTTGAAATGTGGACTCGTCGGACCACAGAACACTTTTCCACTTTACATCAGTCCATCTTAGATGAGCTGGGGCCAGAGAAGTCGGCGGCGTTTCTGGGTGTTGTTGATAAATGGCTTTTGCTTTGCATAGTAGATTTTCAAGTTGCACTTACGGATGTAGCGCCGAACTGTCTTTACTGACATTGGTTTTCTGAAGTGTTCCTGAGCCCATGTGGTGATATCCTTAACACATTGATATCGGTTTTTGATGCAGTGCCGCCTGAGGGATCGAAGGTCACGGGCATTCAATGTTGGTTTTCGGCCTTGCCGCTTACATGCAGTGATTTGTCCAGATTCTCTGAGCCTTTTGATGATATTATGGACCGTACATGATGAAATCCCTAAATTCCTTGCAATTGTACGTTGAGGAACATTGTCCTAAAACTGTTCGACTATTTTCTCACACACTTGTTCACAAAGAGGTGAAGCTCGCCCCAGCTTTGCTTGTGAATGACTGAGCAATTCAGGGAGGCTCCTTTTATACCCAATCATGGCATCCGCCTGTTCACCTGTGGGATGTTCCAAACAGGTGTTTGATGAGCATTCCTCATCTTTCTCAGTCTTCTTTGCCACCTGTCCCACCTTTTTTGGAACGGGTTGCAGCCATAAAATTCTGAGTTAATGATTATTTGCTAAAAACAATAAAGTTTATCAGTTTGAACATTAAATATCTTGTTTTTGTAGTGTATTCAATTAAATATAGGTTGCACATGATTTGCAAATCATTGTATTCTGTTTCTATTTATGTTTAACACAACGTCTCAACTTCATTGGAATTGGGGTTGTACTTAACCGGTATTGTACTCGCTTTTAGCTGCTTTTGTATTTTATGTGCAATTGCCAACATGTCATGTTTTTATGTTTTGGGGACTGTGGATGGAAATTAGCCCTGTGCTGGCACTTTTACAGTGTAATCATGTCCTTTGTTAATTTGTTTTATTAAGGTGCATTCTCCCGACCAAATGAACTTGAACTAAAAATGAACAAAAAAGATGCACATGACTAGATTTTGTGGGCCGCATAATACACTGCCGCAGGCTGAATTTGACACCTGTGATTTAGTGCATCTATCATACTGGTTCGACACACTGACTTGACAGATGCTGAACTCTCACACATTGACCAATTATTTTGTCACAACTTCTTGAAAACAAGCTCGATCAACGGTTTGTTTAACAAGAGCGGCTGGATGCCCATCCTTCAGTGTTGTCACCCCTTCTCGTATGAAGCCAGTAGAGGTCAGCAGTCAGCCAACTTCATGTCCTGTAATTTCTGTCTGAAAGGAAAGCGCTTGAGTTAATTTTGCCTGCAGCATAATTGTTGTTATAATTTGGGTTACTTTGTTTATGTTAATGATTGGCAGCGCTCTTATGCGTCGGGTTGTCTGTAGTGTCCTCGGTTGCTAATGAGCTCAATTGTGTCACCCATAGTGCTTCTCATACTGCTTTCAAGTTGTGCTGCCTTTTTGTTTGCTGCACTGTGGTTCTGGTATTCACCGGCCCCCTGGACACTTGGATTCAGTGAACAGTACCCCAAGCAAAACAATATTGTTTCTTTTGTCTTGTTTTAACTTATTTAATCTTTATTTTTGTTCCTTGTATAATGCGTTAGTCTCTTGGTGTCTTGCAGTTATTTGGCCTTTAGAATTTTAAATGTTTATTCTCTCTTTTTTTGTTACTATTTAACTGACATATCAGCTAACCAGAAAGGAGGTGCAATGTCGTTGAATTTGAACTGTTCATTTCCTTAACAAAATATTCACTGACTGTAGTCTGTGCATGGCAATTCTTCCTATTATTAAACTGGTTTTTCAGTTTTTTTTTACTTGATGGGGATTGTTAGATTTCAACTATTTAGGTCTGAGAAATCTGCTCCAACTTTAATACAGTGTGAACCATTTACAGTGCATTAAACAGCAAATTAGTCGCAAATTATTTATCCCTCAAAATAATGGAATTCAGTCTTTCACATTTACAGGCTAGCTGTTCAATACGATTGTTGACAAGATTTCAAAAGAGTGCATATTATTTCTGTAAACTGCATTCAAACATACAATTTTAGCTGCGCATGATGCCTATAGGTAAAATGATGGATGGAAAATCCATCTTGAAAAATTAAAATTCCGAGGTGATAGTTCTTGGTGATTTGGGAAAAGTAAGATGATGATTTTTTTTCTTCTTCAGTTGCTTTTGTCCTCCCACTGTGAATGACCCAGTTTGTGACACTTTGCGTATTCGTAGCATGGCATGTTTTAAAGGCTATTCTAAAATTTCTGCTTCATAGGTGACACATTTACGTAGAGTTGCTTTAAAATATGACAATTTATAGAATGTTCTTTGCATAGTTCATTTCAATGGTTACAAAATGTTTCTGTATATTCTGTCCTTCAACTTATTGTTGACTTAGCAATATTGTACTGACGAGCCAGGTCAGACGCACCAGTCCACTTTCCAAATCTCACGTTGATTTCCGATGGTCATGAGCATTCTGTAGTTCTCTTATTTACCATCACTGATACCCTCCTTTGAAGGCATCACAAAAGAAACAGAACACCTAAGAAAACACAAAACACTTGTGGAATTAGTTCTTTAGATGCTCACTAAGCTGATGAAGTCTCACCAGGTTGTAACTAAAAATGAGTTCAAAGCGGTGTCTGTATTCTTCCATTATCTTTGTTATCAAGATAACCTTGAGGATAAACTGATAAAAGAACATTGAGGCCACCGAAATGAACTGTCTCTGTAATAAACTTGAAAGACTGAATGATTCATGCCTCGTGGTTTTGGAAGAAGTTTCAGCCTCCGAAGACTATGTTTACACATCCATCTATTTTCCGTACCGCTTATCCTCACTAGGGTTTCGGGCGTGCTGGAGCCTATCCCAGCTAACTCAGGGCGAGAGGCGCGGGAATACACCCTGAACTGGTCGCCAGCCAATCGCAGAAACAAACAAATGGGAGTAATTGAGACTGACACCTCAGTCAGCCTACCCTGTAGACCAGCTCACCGTGTGGTGCTGCAGGGCTGACGCATCAGTTGCATCTACCTTTTGGTTTAGACGTGGCATATTTTCACTGATTGAAGGTGCACTTCATTTTGTCTGTGCTCTTACCATCCATCCATCTTTCTATCGATCTTCTCCTCCATCACTTGTCAGTACGCAATATGCTCCAACTGCTCACTCGCGCCCTTCACACAAAAGACCATGCAAGACGCACAGAAATGAATTCCCCTCTGATCCAATCCATCATCTGTGCAGTGATGCACTGAGGCTAGCGCACAGCCAGCCTTGAAAATTACAAACACGAGTCTAACCCAAAGGTAAAAAAGAATCTAATTGGTTGTTGAGTCTGTTCGTCTCGACAACGCACATGCAGGACTATATTTCCTGCAAAGAAAATGATGTTAATCCTCTGTCACATGTTCTCACAGAAGAGATCTGTAGATTTCTTGCTGAGGATGAGTTCTAACTGTTTAGAACCGCACTGCCCCGGTTTAAGGAAGCAAAAGAGCAGTTGGAGTGCACTCATTCTCATCCCCCTTTCCTCTCTGTACATGTGCCTCACACATTCAGTCAGTTCGCTCTTCCCCTTTATTCTGTGTGCTTTTGATTTTTCTCATGCAACGTGAAGATAATATTCTGGAAGGGTCAAGTGAAAATTGTCCCTTTCAAGATATTGATGAGTCTTGACTTAACCTTAATAATTGTCAGCGTCTATCCGCATCTGTGTCTTTTTTTTAAGACTTAGCATTTCGGTAAACGGGTTGCTATTATTAGTAACTAGCGCTTACCTGTTGAAAAAGTAATAATTTAGCGGAGACAGCCTTCTGTCCACATAGTGCCTTTTATGTAGGTTACCATTAGTAATATTCTTCCTGATTACTTTATCTTCATTTGCACAGTACAGAAGTGGCAGAACCGGGGGGCACTGGGTACCAGAACCTAGCGACAAAAGGATATTTTTGGTGAAGTGAGACCATTTATCTCATTGACTGATTTGATAATTATTGTATACATAAAGCCATTCTTTCCCAACCTTTTTTAAGCCACCTATTTTCTCACAGCACACAAGTCTGCCTCGGCACCCTGGTGGGGAATCACTGAGCTAAAGAAAAATAATGTTGGGAAGGTGAAGAATGGAAGGAATTAGTATTGTACACTTATGACATTCAATACCCAGCCCCACTAAAGACACTCTATCATCTAATGTTATTCAGTATAACACTGCACACTCTGTCTGAGAAGCACCCGACACTAAACAAATTGTCTCATAATAGGATTTGTTTTGTGAAGCTTATACAAATCATGATCTAATTTGTATTGCATTTTAAGTTGCTGAACATGAAATGCCCAAATCCTATTGGATGCAACTGGCCCTTAGCATATCACTTTTATTGCTTTACCATTGATTTTATTTTAGAAGTGGTCCCTTCACACCTACTCCATCAGCACTGTAGTACTGTGCTGCATCACGTACAGTTGATATAAAAAGTTCACTCACCCCTGTTCAAATGCCAGGTTTTTGTGATCTAAAAAACAAACAAAAAATGAGACCAAAAAATTCAAAACCTTTTCCCACCATATTTAACCTGTACAACTCAACTGGAGTCCGTGAATCAGTCCATGGATGCCTTCCAAAAACACCTCATCCTCCATCTTTAAGGAGACTATTAATTGACCTCAAGCACCCCCACACCCCTCACATTATTATTATTATTATTATTATTATGTGGTTGCACAAGTGTGCCCCCTCTTAGAGTAGGGGATGTGACTGTGTTCAGCATTAACCAATCACATTCAAACTCATTAAAGTGCAACCAAACAGGAGAAAAACATCTTGTAAATTTGACACATCACAGAATAACAGAGAGTCAACAAGACTGACAATTAATGAATAATTAAAAAATTGCCAAGTATGTGAAATCAGGCTTCAAAAGAGTCAAGAATTGAGACATTCTTTCAGCTTGCAGATGCTGTGGGCGTGTCGCTGAGAGCTCTGGAAACCTCGCCTCTCCTATCAACCAAATACACGTACCACGTTCCTTCTCTCACGGCTCCTTTCCAGTAACTTGGATATCACACATTTTCACGGGCTGCAGAGAAGCAGCCTCTGAACCCGACAACCATAAACCGCGCTGCCAGGATAATTTTCCCTCCTTTGAAATCCAGCAGACAACTCGCTTCTGTGGCCACAGAATGGTGCTCTATAAGCAGCCAAAGCCGCGTGACGCTCTCCAAAGCCGCGTGACGTTCTCCGGTCCTCCTGGATGAATTTTGAAGGAAGCTGTGAGGCTAACGGCACTAACGCTTTTGTGCTGGACCACCAGTGGCTTCTTTAACCGCTGGCCATGGATCTCGTCCGTTTTCCGCTGACTCGCAACACAATGTGCATGGGTGCCAGATGGCAAGATACATGTCCCATATGCAAAGCAAAGCAAAATTTATTTATATAGCGCATTTCATACACAAGGTAACTCAATATAAATATAAAACACTTTACACTCCAGGGAAGATTGATTGTTTTTCCAAGTTGTGGGGATAGTTTCATGGCCAATGGCACACTATACTGGTAGAACTGGGTGAAGTTATTTATGAACAAAAAAGTGCAATTCCACTGAATGGCCACTGCATGGAATAAGGGCGCTTGGTTTTTATATAATGGGGTATACACCCCAGCCCTGTGACGTCACGGGTTGGTTTTTAGCCCCGTCCACAGAATCAAGAACATTTTGGTGAAAAAGAGTTTTAAGCCATATCTCACCAATTCAGTACTATCATTTTATCAGTCTTTGCAATTTTTAGGGATGAGGGGGAAAAAATGACCTTGGTTGCACTTTAAATGGGTGTGAGCACACACCTGCCACAATCGTAAATGCTGCCGATTAACCCCAAATAAAGTCCAGTTGTTCTAGTGTGGCACAAGCTCAGCAGAGAGCTTCCACAGCATCAGAGGGATATCATTGTTCAAATGGACAGTCAGGAAAAGGCTACAAAAGAGCCTATCAAGTGGAGAAAATAACCTAAATTACCTAAAACTGGACATCCCTCTGTCAAGTCTGCAGTCTTCCCCATATTGAACCCAACTGAGACAATTGAACCAAACTGAAACAATTTAAGGTCACCTGGGAAAACCTGTGCAGGTGCTTTGAGTTTAGTAGATGATTAGTGTGTGACACTCAGTTTTAAACCTTTATGGCCTGCAAAATTTGGGCTGATTTCTTCAGTATTCAAATTTTTTTTTAAATTCCTGATTTAGTGGGGTTTTATGAGCTGGAAGCACAAATTACGTAAAAATAAACAAATAAATACATGATTTTTTTTAAATTGAGGGACCTGAATCTATAATCTATGAAAGTTGAACCTTTTGAGTGGAATTCTGGAAATAAATAAACTTTTCCATGATATTAACATTTTTGGCAAAGGTTAGACCCCTGTTGTGTATAGCTTTGAATAAAAACACCTCAGTCATCATCATTGTTGTTATTCACTCTTCTTCATGCATGACTCAAGGGGAGTCCACTGATTTGACATTGGAGGTCTAGGATTGTATTGTAGTTTAAGCACACTGAAGTGACAAATAATTGAATGTGAAAAGGTGTATCTCACAAAAGTGGAACAATTTGTGTCTTAATGTCCATCTGTGGTTGCCTTTCCTGAGAAATATCTGAGGTCAGGTCACATTTGTTTTTTGATTCACTGTATCACTTCAACCCATCTCTGGCATAGCAGAACATTGTAGAGTTGAACTAAGTGGGTCAACATTGGATTATCATTTTGATATTCATAAGCAGATTTGTGCTCAAGAATAAATTGATTCTCCTGCAGCCACTCAAATCAATGTCACATTAACAAAATGGCGCCTACCTGTGTGGATGCCTCAGTTACGGGCTTTCTCGTATTGTTTTTGTGTTTTTCGTTCGTCGTTGGAGACATTACACGACTCACTTACACAAGGGGAGACTTGCTAACCACCGAGGAGGCTACTCCGGACTTTCTTTCACCAACGTACTTTCTTTCACCGCTACCGATCAATGCAAACTAGAACTAGCAGACATTCCAACAGCTTCTTCCCTCTTGCAATCAACTTCTTAAACAGCTAACCTACAATTCCATTGGAACATGCTGCCAAGTTTTTTTTTTTTTTTTTTTTGTCTGTTGTCACATGTTTGTCGGGCCAATTATACATTACTCGTGCACTCACTGTAGTAGTCTCGCCATGCTGCACTCTTTGCATATCTGTTATTGACCAATACTGGCCACTCATGCTAGAGTAGCATCTGCCCCGCTTGCACACTGACTGAGGAGTATCTGCAACATTTGCACAATCGACATTGTCCCAGATTATCATGCTACTAGTTCAATGTATACACTCCTTGAAGTCTCGGCGCCCTTTGCACAATGATCATTGCAGCGGACTATTGCTATATTAGCCATTGAAATTGCTCTCAGTGCTTGAGGACTCTGCATCTTTTTGCACAATTGTCCAAAAAAAGTACCGGCATTACCAGATTAATAGCAACCTTTTATTGCTCAGTGACTGTTTTTGTCAATGTCTTTGTCTCAAAACTATTCTCTGTCAATTGACTGTCTGTTGTCGTACTGGAGCAGCTCCAACTACCGGAGACAAATTATTTGTGTTTTTTGGACATACTTGGCAAATAAAGATTGTTCTGATTTTTTAGGAACACTGGAGCAATTTTTTTTTTAAAACTTGTTTTTAAATTCTCCCTCTTATTGTGAAAAGGACAAGCACACTTTTGACAACACACACCACAGCGAGCGTGTGACCATTGCAGGTTCCAGGCTAGTGACCTCTCCTGGCTCACATGTCGTCCTCGGTGGGCGTGGCCATTTTCAAATATTTCCGCCCACTTCTCCACCATTATGTCTTTGTAATTAGCTTCATATGTTGATGGCACAAGAATCTACAGTATTTTCCTTTTAGGTATTTGTCTGCAACATGAGAGCATGGTTGGAACACTTTTTGATTCGTCCGTTGTGACGATGGTAGACTACTCTTTTCTTTTCTTTTTCGGAATGGCTTTTTCACTGGTGAAGTAGCTCACAGCTAGATGAGAGTCTGCTTTTTACATCAATGTAAGGAATAATCAAATTTGAATCGAAGCCCTCAGTAGATATTTAGTTTCAGACTTGCACGGTCTGCAGTGTTCCTCAGCGCTGTGCAAGAGGGCTTTCAAGAGGGAGGAGTGTACATGTGGAAGGCAAGTAACTAGCTTTTCCGCAAGTTTACCCACCCTCTGCACTTTTTTTCTTTTTCACCCCCATTTACCTCCTGCCCCCTTTCTCCTTGCATTTCCTTGTTCTCTCTCTGGCTCTCTCTCTCTCTCTCTCCATCCTCGCTCTTTGTCAGGGGAATGTACCAACCAGGGAGGGAAAGATGAGGACAGAAGGGGGAGGGGTGAACTAGCATGTCAGACAGGGGGTGAGGAGGAAGAAGGGAGCGAATCGCATTTGGGAGCAAGAACACACATGGTAGTAGAGTCTGCAGGAAAAACAGCCCTAAAAGGTTTTTGGGGTTTTTCACCCCCCCCCCCCCAACCCCATTTCTGTTGCTGATTTAATGTAGTGTCCACATAGTCCTAATGGTCGCCAGACTTCACAGAAAGAAATCCCAATAGCAAATGAAACAAGAAGGATCAGGATTGGGCATCACTATGGCAGGATGGCTGCAAGGGCCAAATGGAGGAGATAAAAGCTGTCCGGTTCAAGAATCGACCATTTCAACATCACCTCTCCGCCTCTAAAAGCTGCAAATAGTACTACTACGCTCCTTCTACAAATGCATCACCGAGCGCAGCTCACACTGTCTGTGGAACAGTCAGAAGAGCGAGTATTTACCATCCTGCCCAGTGGAATTGTGCTGCGAATTGGTGAAACTAGACTCTGTTCGACGGGATGAGAGAAAGAGACTGGAGACAGGTGTTGGGCATTAAAGGAGGGGGAAAGTGTTGGTGTGAATCTCCACTGCATGAAGGGGAAGGAAAGCGTGGAAGCTAAGACATCAAAGGAGTGAAATCCAGACTTGACGTTACTGTGAGTACTCAAGTGTTGCGTGTGTTCATTTCCTGAACTTTTTATTATTACCGCTCTGTAGTGTGCGGTTGACATAGCAACTTAAATCTTGTCGTAAGGTAATTACAGTTAAAAACATTGCTTTGGCTCTTTCTACTTAAGCTTTTTCATTGGATTCCATTTCCCCCTGTGTCCCTTGTCAAAACAGTTCACCATAATATTTCAAACCTGACCACATTGTGATTTCCTAGTTGTTCTTTATTGATTGATTGTTTTTGCGTAAGATGGAGTCACTTAAACGTTATGATATCTTGTCTTCTAGGGCAAAAGAGTTGATAACTAATAACTACAAACTGTAATATTTTGTTACATTGGTCCAAAGATGAATGTCAACCTTTTTATAAAGTTTGCCATCCTTTCCAGAATACCTTTTAGTCTGAGTGGTTTGTGATCTCCTTGTGATTGTAATGTGGACCAACTACTGGCTAAACACAGAAGCACTTTCTAGCTTATAATGTTATTTCCATTGGAGATCAAATTGCTGTTTTGAGCAGTCATGTGTTTATGGTTTCCTGCATCACTGGAAATGTCTGTGTATCTTTAGAATAACTTTTAATAGTCTGTGCTGTTAGGTTGCAGCTGTGAGTCAACCTGCTGGTGTTTTCCTTTCGAACCTCTTTTAGTGCAAGTCATATTATAATTACTGAATTATTCTCAGGTTCTGCTGTGGTCTTTTATTGCCTCTCTTGCCTTTGTTTTAACATGGCTCATATATATGATGTACATCTGGGAATCTTTCTGGAGCAACTTTGCTGGATTGTGTACACTTTATTCTTAAATCTGGTTAGTTTGCTCGACCCTTACTGCACTTACACTAAGTGAACAACAGAAGTATTAACATACAGAATTTGTTAATCATCAATTGGTTTATTAATCACTTTACTCGAGCAAATTAGCTCCACATTAATGATCAATAAATGTTCAGTCACCAGTTTAAGAAAATATTTTCCCAACTTCATGCTTCCATACAACAGTTTGAGGAAGACTTTTTTTTTTTCTGTCATGACTGTACCTCAGTATTCAAAGTAAGGTCTATAAAGATATGGTTGAATGAGTTTGGTTTGGAGGCACTTGAAAGCCCTGGCATCAACCTCATTAAACACTTGATACGAACTAGAATAGCGATTGTGAGCCCAGCCATCTTGTCCAACACAAGAATGGAGATTGTTGTAGCTGCAAAGATGCACCAGCGAGTGCATAACAACATCTAAGGAAGATATGATGAATCGTAATTGACATTAGATGGCTGAGGTAACTGAGGCCAATGGTCAAATCAGTGCGACCATCAAAATGTTCTTTTTGTTTCCGTTTTCCATTGCGATCGCTTATTAAAGACACCATCCAAAATATTTTTGTTTTCGAATCATGTGTAATGTACACTGACAGCTAACCCAGCAGTAGCAGAAGAGTTGCGGCAATCAACATAACGTTTGTTGATTATTTTATTTTTTCCTAGTCCTGAGGATTAGATTTTGTTAAATCTAAAATTCATTTTAAATTTTTACATTTAAAAATGTTTTTTTGTTTTCCTCTGCCTTACCTTACCTGGATGAATAAAGGTTAAATAAGAAAGTAATAAAATCAAAACCTCTGGCTTTGTATGTTAGTGAAGCACACGACAGAGTAGGAGGGAAACAAAAGCACTGTTGCTGTAGGTTACAATCGTGAGAGGATTTAAATGCAGTGGATATAAAAAGCCAAATGTCAGGTTTTTGTGATATACACTGCTGTGAAGTATTGGCCCCCCTTCTTAAATTGTTATATTTTTGCATAGTTTCCCCACTTTAAGACCATCGAACAAATGTCGGACAAAAGATCTGAAAAAGCTGCAACAAAATGACACGATCCAAACACATTCAAGAACAGTCAAGAAATAAAGTAATTGACATCTTATCAGTCTTGAAAGGGTTACAACGCCATTTCTAAAGCTTTAGAATTCCAGTGACCCATAGGGATGCCATTAACCTCATGAAGAAATTATGGAACAGTGGTGAACCTTCCCAGGAGTGTTCGGCTACCGATTACCCAAAGAGAAGAGCAATGACTCATCCAGGAGGCCACAGAGGAACTCACAGTTAAGGGCAGTGTTCATGACACAACAATAAGTAAGCGACTGGCCAAAAATGGCATCCAAGGCAAAAAGCAATGCTGACCAAAAAGAACATAAAAGCCTCTCTTACATTTGCAAAAAAAAAAAAAAAAAATCTGAATGACTCCCAAGACTTCTGGGAGAATATTATATGGACTGATTGAGCTTTTTGGAAGGTGTATGTCTCGTTACATCTGGCGTAAATGTAGCACAGCATTTCAGAAATAGAGCATCATACCACCAGCCAAACATGCTGGTGGTAGTGTGATGGTCTTGGACTGTTTTTCTTCTTCAGGACCTGGACAAGTTGACAACAGCTGTGATTGATGGAACCATAAATTCTGGTCTTTAAAAGAAAATCCTGAAGGAGAATGTTCAGCCATCAGTTTGTGACCTCAAGCTGAAGCGCACTTTGGTTTTGCAGCAGGGTAACGATCCAAAACACACATAAAAAAAAGAAGGTTTTAGAGTGACGTAGTCAAAGTCCAAACTTGAATCCGATTGAAATGCAGTGGCATGACCTTAAAAACCCCATTCATGCTCGAAAACCCTCCATTTTTGCTGAATTCAAACAATTCTGCAAGGTAGAGTGGGCCAAAACATCTACACAGAGAAAATTTGCCAGTTATAGAAAATGCTTGATTTCAGTTGTTGCTGCTGAGGGTGGGCCCAACAAGTTATTAGGTTTAGGGGCTATTACGTTTTCACACAGGGCCAGGTAACTTTGAATAGTTTTTTTTTTACCCCTTAATAAATTAAATCACCAATTAAAAACAGCATTTTAAAAAATGATATTATATTTGTCTGATATTTACATTTGTTTGATGATGTGGGGAAACTATGCAAAAATATAAGAATTTGAGAAGGTGGCCAATACTTTTTCTTTTGTAAAAGCAAAAAAAAAGAGAGCTCAAAATAAATCATTTCAAAACTTTTTTTTCCACCATTTCTGTGACCTGACCTGTTAATTGCCCAATTCAATTGAATTAATTAAAAAAAATAAAAAATTAAAAATAATCTCACTTGTGATAAGGAGGTTTAGTTATGGTCTGATCAAACCTTTTTTGGCCATAATTCCAAAAGATATGTTTGATGCAAACACAACTCTGCTCATCACCAAAAGAACACCATACCTACTGTATCAATCATTCGAATATTATTTATATAGCACTTTTCATACATAAAAAATGCAACCAAAAGTGCTTCACAGAGATAAAAAGAGACAATTAAATAGCAGGAAATATACAAAAACCCACCCCTCCCATCCCCATATATACAGTGGGGCAAACAACAATTTAGTCAGCCACCAATTGTGCAAGTTCGCCACTTAAAATGATGAGAGAGGCCTGTAATTTTCATCGTATGTACACCTCACCGATGAGAGACAAAATGAGGGGGGGGGGGAAATCTGAAAATGTATTATTTTTAAAAAATTTAGCACATTATGGTGGAAAATAAGTATTTGGTCAATAACAAAAGTTCATCTCAGTACTTTGTTATATACCCTTTGTTGGCAATGACGGAGGTCAAACATCTTCTGTAAGTCTTCACAAGGTTGCTGGTATTTTGGCCCATTCCTCCATGCAGATCTCCTCGAGATGATGATGTTTTGGGACTGTCGGTGGGCAACACAGACTTTCAACTCCCTCCAAAGATTTTCTATGGGGTTGAGATCTGGAGACTGGCTAGACTGAAACATAGCGTATGCTCAAATCCAGAAAACGTCGTACGCACAAAAATATCCAGATGTATGAATCTGCGTACGCGTGAATCCAAGCACATTTCCTTCGTACATCCCAACCAGCGTGGAAATGAGCGCACACGTTGGAGTTGCCGACCCCTCCCTGTCCACGCCCACATTTAAATATGCAACTCATATAAATATGCAATAAATATTTAAATATGCAACTCATATTTAAATGTACCCTGCGCCTGAGATCCCCGATCTCTCCATGATCAGGAAAAAAAGGAAAATGAGCAAGGTAATGAAGAAAAAATATTTTTCTCAATGTGAAGTTGCTCAATGAAGTGGAGGTGCGCAAGAAAATCCTCCTTGGCGTGCTGTCCTCCGGCGTAAACAACAAGCGAAAGAAGAGTGAATGGGACAGCGTGTGTGCAGCTGTCAATGCTGTGGAGTCAGAGCAGCGCACGCACACTGAACGAAAAAAGAAGTGGTCAAACGTTAAGGTGGATATGTGAAGCGGAGGACAGGTGCCCACCGCCAAAGTGTAACCAAAACAGGCGGAAGAAACAGCCCGGAGGGCCTCACCCCGTTTGAAGAGAGAATCGCTGCAATCATGGGTGACACTGCTCTGTCAGGGGTGGTGCGAGCACATGTGGCCGACTCTGATCACCCCACAAGATAAATACCATGTATTTTTATAACTCACAACAAATGTGTTCATACAGTAACCTACACTCAGCCCTATGAGAGAGAGTTTCATGCGTAAATGTTGTATGTATGTTATGTAATAAATCTTTTAAATTCAAATAGAAGAACATCAGCATATCAAAGACGATATTAAAAACTGTGACTCAATTTATTATTTTAATACACAGGAGAGGACACGCGGTCTCAGCCACGTGCTACATGTTCGGGGGATTCGTCCACCGTCCCCGGTGTCTTAGTTTCAGAGACGCGGAGGATTCCTTCAGCGTCCCTCACTGGAAAAAAAAAAAAAAAGAGTCCTTTCAATTTCCCGCATTTGAACATGTACATCGGTTGCACATGATAAAAATATGTTAAAATGAATAATTTACCCCTCTTCTCCTAAAAAAAAAAAAAAAAAAAAAGTCATTTTAACAGATTTTAATCAAAAACAACTGATGTGAATGTTCAAATAAAATTCAAAGGTTTATTTTTTTCCAGTGCTGGCATCACCTGTGTCACATATGCGGAGGTTTCGTTCACCGTTCCTTTGCGTCTCCTCCGGCATCCCCAGCGTCTCCGACGCAATTACACTCCAACAACCGGCTGATGCTGCCCACCCGACTGGCCGTGTCCTCACCTGTGCTGTGCTGGAGTCACGAGATTGTAAGGGCTATAGGCAGCGTAAATGATCGCCTTCATCAATTTATAGGCGTCCTCACAAATATCAGTGATTCGTTAAATGCACTGGTCAACAAGTACATTTTTACATTGTTGAAATCAAATGTTTACATTGTTGAAATCAAATATTGTCAGGCATGAATTGTTCATTAGTGCTAATTGTTCATGTGTCTCTGATGTGCAGATTTATTATAACAGTTTCCCGGCATCGTCAAGTGTCGCCAAAGCACTAACAGCAGCAGAAACGTGCGTACGCCAGCCATGAAGTAGGCGTGTTGCACCGCACATTTCCACGGTCATTTCACTCTTGATACATCTGAACTTTGCCGTGAAAAAGAACGTACGCCACGTTTTTGTGCGTTCGCACCTTTTGTACATGAGGCCCCAGGACCTTGAAATGCTTCTTACGAAGCCACTCCTTCATTGCCCGGGCAATGTGTTTGGGATCATTGTCATGCTGAAAGAGGCAGCCACGTTTCATCTTCAATGCCCTTGCTGATGGAAGGAGGTTTTCACTCTAAATATCACCATACATGGCCCCATTCATTATTCACGGATCAGTCGTCCCGGATCCTGGTCCCTTTTCAGAAAAACAGCCCCAAAACATGATGTTTCCACCCCCATGCTTCACAGTAGGTACGGTGTTCTTTGGATGGAACTCTGCATTCTTTCTCCTCCAAACACGACAAGTTGAGTTTTTACCAAAATGTTCTATTTTGGTTTCATCTGACCAAATGACATTCTCCCCAATCCTCTTCTGGATCATCCAAATGCTCTCTCGCAAACTTCAGACGGGCCTGGACATGTACTGGCTTAAGCAGGGGGACACGTCTGGCACTGCAGGATTTGAGTCCCTGGCGGCGTAGTTTGTTACTGATGGTAGCCTTGGTTACTTTGGTCCCAGCTCTCTGCAGGTCATTCACTAGGTCCCCCTGTGTGGTTCTGGGATTTTTAAGCTCACCGTTCTTGTGATCATTTTGACGCCACGGGGTGAGATCTTGTGTGGCGCTCCAGATCAAGGGAGATTATCAGTGGTCTTGTATGTCTTCCATTTTCTAATAATTGCTCCCAGAGTTGATTTCTTCACACCAAGCTGTTTACCTGTTGCAGATTCTGTCTTCCCAGCCTGGTGCAGGTCTACAATTTTGTTTCTGGTGTCCTTTGACAGCTCTTTGGTCTTTGGAGTGTGACTGTTTGCAGTTGTGGACAAGTGTCTTTTATACTGTAGCGTTCAAACAGGTGCCATTAATACGGGTAAAGAGTGAAGGACAGAGGAGCCTCTTAAAGAAGTTACAGGTCTGTGAGAGCCAGAAATCTTGCTTTGTAGGAGACCAAATACTTATTTTCCACCAGCATTTCCGAATAAAATCTTTAAAAATCAGACAATGTGATTTTCTGGATTTTTTTATATATTTATTTTTTCTCATTTTGTCTCTCATAGGTGAGGTGGATTTCTGATGAAAATTCTTTTTAAGTGGGAGAACTTGCACAATTGGTGGCTGACTAAATACGTTTTTGCCCCACTGTTAATGCAAGGCTCAAAATGTTTTTGTTTTTTTCTTTGAAAATGAGGGACAATAGGGGAAATTAGCTGTTTCCTTCTGATTAAGATGTAATAGAATATCCCCAGACATTAAGTAGCTTCAAAGCGACGGACACTCTTACTATCACAAGATAACGTGGCAGTTTATTAATTTCAATCCTGTATCGATGCAAATTCACAAACGATAGTATTAAATAAAAGGGAAAAGGTGTTTTGGATGATGCCCCAACTATTTTATTTATCCAAAAAAAAGTCATTTCATTACCTAAGCAGTGTGGTACAACAATGGAAATATTAAATCACGATTACTGCATTGTCTTTCAGTTGTCTCTCGGCGATGAACAGAGCGAAGTGACGCGGAACGGCCAAGAGTCCAAGGAGCTTGTATACTTGGTTCATATTTACTGCCAGGTGAGGTTTCATTTCATGAGTCATTATAAATAAGTACTGACACACACCTTAATGTACACTAACACAGAAAAACTAAAAATGTCAATTCAAATTTAAATACAATTGAGACAAGTTGAGTCATTTGTTCGGATGTACGTACAACACCCACCTCACAGCACTGACTGAAATAATATCTGGGCTGATTATTATTATTTTGAAAAAAATCTATAAACTGTGTTACAGTGGAACTGAAAAGAGCATTAAACAAGTAGTCGGGTTAGAGAAGTTTTCATTTCGCATTTTTATTTGCTGATTTGCACTGCTTTTAACAAGATGCAGCCTCATATCTTAATTGAGAGGTTAGCCTCTCATTTCATGCTACCCGATCAGATTTTATTGATCTTAAACGTTTTAACAGACAGACTGTAGCAGGTTTTATGAATAGACACAAGTGTTCAGTCACATACTCAGACACAGGCTCTTACTGTGTCCTTTCTTCCCTGCTTTTTATTTTTGCTTTGTCACAGGCTGCTGCAAATTGTCAAATTTTTAGGCGACAGTTGAGTCTTACTCTCTCTGATTCAGGGCCACCAATCAAATCACGGCTGTGACGATAGCATCCAGGACCTAAAGGTGTTGAAAACTAGGGCCTAACAGATTAATCAGCTTGCCGATTTAATCGGTCAATATTAGCCCTTTTCACATCAATAAAACACAACACATTACACCAAGATAAGGACTTTGAAAAAGACATAAAAACAAATCTGCAAAAAATTATCTGTCTGCCTGTAATTAATATCTTAGTTGTAAGCATCACGGGAGCAAAAAAAGCTTATTTTATTCATTCTATGGATATTTCTTTTAATTAGTTGGCCGATTAATCGATTATCGGAATTTTATTTTACCAAATATCGGGAACAGCTTCAAAAAATTCAGATCGGTTGCACCAAGAAAATGGTAATAGATTTCAGGAAATCCAGTGTCGACCCCAAAACCGGCACTATCTATAGTGAAGTGGTGCAAATATAGTACAATTGTATTGTTTGGGCCCAGGTTTAACTCTAATTTGAATTTAATTGAAAACACTGACAGTGTTGTTAAGCGAACAAACCAGAGAATCAATCTGCTGATCAAACTCCATTCTTTTGGTGTCAACTAAAATATTTTATGTACCTTTTGTGAACATTGTATTGAAAGTCTCTTATTCTTTTTTTATGCCGTTTGTGAAAGACAAGCAGTGTATGAATGACATCATCAGAATGTGATCTAAAATTACTGGAGTCTTGCTTAAGGACCTCTGCTCCTTTGGACAATGCGGGTGGTACAAAAAGCAAACTGAATTTTAACCCAACCTGATCACTTACGAAGCAGTCGACTTGCAGTCATGGCCTCAGGTTGGCGGTATTATGTGCCGGTGCAGAAAATAAATGATCCTTTCTGCCATAAGGCTGCTAAAAAGCACAAAATGTAGACTAAACAGAATCATTCTACATCCCGTTCTGAGGTATGGTCACTTGTTGCGGCTGTTGTTGATGTAATGAGGTATTAATTATTATTTATTTCCTTTACTGAACTAAATATATATATATATATTTTTAAAATTCGGGTTGACTGTAAAACTGAAATGTCTCTCTGGGACTAAAAGTATTCAGAATCTGAATCAGAAGAATGGCTGCTGAAAAGGGCTGTACATTTTAAGGTACCAAGTTTTAAACAGAGCACATTTTGTCTCTTTGCTTCATAATTTATAGATTCTTCATCATTTTGATCGTCTTCGTCATTCCTTATTATGGGTGGAAGCTTGGTGACGCAAGAGTTCGCCGTTTTACATTGCGTCATCTTTCCAACCAGTTGAACATTCTCTGTTTTGTTGCATTTCTGTATATAATTTGGCATGTACACTTGTGCATAAAATGTCATAAACCCAACCCAAACAAACAGACCCACTCCAGCTGCAGAGTAGCTTTGCCCTAATCTCCTCCTGTGACATTTTCATTTCCCCCCCCCCACCCCCATCCTTTTCCATCCGCAGAGGGTATTCCTTTTCCTCGTCCTTGGCAATGACACACAAGTATGTGAGTGTGTAGTTGGAATTTCCATTTACTTAGGAGCCACTGGAAAATTGTTAGATCTTCCCCAGCACTTGAGAAAAAAAGACAGCAACTCGCAAAGAGTTGAGTTTAGAGTTGGTGTAGAAATAGTGGTACAGCACAGTGAGAATAGTTCATTTCCATGGAGCCAGACATGGATGGTAACTGGAGTCCCAGTATGAAAGTGGGGCAATAAAGCTTAATGTGATCACTGAGTCCACAGAGACTTTTCAGCCCTGCCTGCCACAGCCAGCGCTTTAAACACCACAAGAATCAGTGGGTTGAGTGGTGTGCTGCAGTCCCATTGCACAGACCTTGGCTCCAGTACAGACAGCTCTTTTTAGGCCAAATCAAAGCAAAAGACATTTTCCACCACAAGTTTCTCTCATTTGGTTAGGCAGTTTGGAGCTTCATCTTAGTTGGAGTTGGAAGGGAGAAGAAAAAGAGAATGGCTGTCTATTATGTGACGTGACATTCATTATGGTAAATGTAGGGCAAACCTCTCTGCATTTTGCTATGAAGAGCTTAATGATGGATTGTTTTTGTATGCAGAAGCATCACTGGGGATCGAAACGGAAAACAGTGCCAGTTGTATGCGATGAGGAGCGTTTTTACAGAAGTGTCTTAACACCATTGTGGATACTGGTGTATTTTTATAGTGTCAAGTTTTTGATCAGACATGAACATAAAAGTCTGAAATTCCCGCACACACGTGTTTAAATGTCAGGTGAGAGGAAAGTAACAGTGTGTTTGGACTTGGAAAGTTTGGACTGACAGTATTCATAACCCGTATAAATACAACCCCAATTCCAATGAAGTTGTGACGTTATGTTCAACATAAATAAAAACAGAATACAATGATTTGCAAATCATCTTCAACCTATATTTAATTGAATACACTACAAAGACAAGCTATTGAATGTTCAAAGTGATAAACTTTATTGTTTTTACCAAATAATCATTAACTTGGAATTTTATTTAAACATTCCAAAAAATATGGGACAGGTGGCAAAAAAGTTGAGGAATGCTCATCAAACACCTGTTTGGAACACCCCACAGGTGAACAGGCTAATTGGGAACAGGTGGGTGCCATGATTGGATATAAAAGGAGCTTCCCTGAATTGCTCAGTCATTCACAAGCAAAGATGGGGCCAGGTTCACCTCTTTGTGAACAAGTGCGTGAGGAAATAGTCAAACAGTTTAAGGACAATGTTCCTCAATGTACAATTGCAAGGAATGTAGGGATTTCATCATCTACGGTCCATAATATCATCAAATGGTTCAGAGAATCTGGAGAAATCACTGCATGAAAGCGGCAAGGCCGAAAACCAACATTGAATGCCCGTGACCTTCGATCCCTCAGGCGGCACTGCATCAACAACCGACATCAATGTGTAAAGGATATCACCACATGGGCTCAGGAACACTTCAGAAAACCAATGTCAGTAAATACAGTTCGGCGCTACATCCATAAGTGCAACTTGAAACTCTACTATGCAAAGCAAAAGCCATTTATCAACATCACCCAGAAACTCCGCCGGCTTCTCTGGGACCGCGCTCATCTAAGATGGACTGATGCAAAGTGGAAAAGTGTTCTGTGGTGCGATGAGTCCACATTTAAAATTGTTTTTGTAAATAGTGGACGTCGTGTCCTCCGGGCCAAAGAGGAAAAGAACCACCCGGACTGTTATGGACGCAAAGTTCAAAAGCCAGCATCTGTGATGGTATGGGGTGGTGTTAGTTCCAATGGCATGGGTAACTTACACATCTGTGAAGGCACCATTAATGCTAAAAGGTACATACAGGTTTTGGAGAAACATATGCTGCCATCCAAGCAACGTCTTTTTCATGGACACCCTTGCTTATTTCACCAAGACAATGCCAAACCACATACTACACGTGTTACAACAGTGTGGCTTCGTTCTAAAAGAGTGCGAGTACTAGACAGGCCGGCCTGCAGTCCAAACCTGTCTCCCATTGAAAATTTGTGGCGCATTATGAAGCGTAAAATACGACAACGGAGACCCTGGACTGTTGAACAGCTGAAGCTGTACATCAAGCAAGAATGGGAAAGAATTCCACCTACAAAGCTTCAACAATTAGCGTCCTCAGTTCCCAAACGTTTATTGAATGTTGTTAAAAGAAAAGGTGATGTAACACAGTGGTAAACATGACCCTGTCCCAGCTTTTTTGGAATGTGTTGCAGCCATAAAATTCTAAGTGAATGATTATTTGCTAAAAACAATAAAAGTTTATCAGTTTGAACATTAAATATCTTGTCTTTACAGTGTATTCAATTAAATATAGGTTGAACATGATTTTAAATCATTGTATTCTGTTTTTATTTGTGTTTAACACAACGTCTCAACTTCATTGGAATTGGGGTTGTAATCAGAATTTGTAAGATAGAACAAATCCTGGTTTTCCTGTGTCATAGTTTACCCTATTTATGAACATTTACAGTAGCAACATGGAAAAGGTTTAATCAAGGTGACTGGACTCTTCTTAGTTGTTCAAGACGTTCTCCTCGCCTCGTGGGCATGTTTTACTATACGTTCGACAGTGTCCATGAGCTGCCCTTTGAAGCCGGATAAAGATACAACTGTGAGTGGATGAACACGCAACAAGCACACGCACTCATACAGTGTCAATGCAAAGACCGAAAAACTGCGACACATAAGGGCGTATTGTACCTTACAGTGTACCGAACCCATCAGAGCGTTCTGTATGTTGCTTTAAAGGAGACATTTTTTTTTACACAATTTAAAAGTTCCCAGGGTTTGAAGCGAAATACACACATACTGAATTTAAAAGTCCATGTGAAATAAAATCATAGATTTGTTTCTAAATACATTGTACTTGGAGAGCGCTCCCACTGGGGACTCCATTGTTCTGTTGGGGGACTTCAATGCTCACGTGGGCAATGACAGTGAGACCTGGAAGGGCGTGATTGGGAGGAACGGCCCCCCCGATCAGAACCCGAGCGGTGTTCTGTTATTGGACGTCAGTGCTCGTCACGGATTGTCCATAACGAACACCATGTTCAAGCATAAGGGTGTCCACACGTGCACTTGGCACCAGGACAACCTAGGTCGCAGTTCGATGATCGACTTTGTGGTCGTGTCATTGGACTTGCGGCCGCATGTCTTGGACACTCGGGTGAAGAGAGGGGCGGAACTGTCAACTGATCACCACCTGGTGGTGAGTTGGCTCCGATGGTGGGGGAAGATGCCGGTCCGACGTGGCAGGCCCAAACGTATTGTGAGGGTCTGCTGGGAACGTCTGGCAGACTCCCCTGTCAGAAGGAGTTTCAACTCCCACCTCCGACAGAACTTTGCTCATGTTCCGGGGGAGGCGGGGGACATCGAGTCCGAGTGGACCATGTTCCGCGCCTCCATTGCTGAGGCGGCAGACCGGAGCTGTGGCCGTAAGGTGGTCGGTGCCTGTCGTGGCGGCAATCCCCGAACCCGTTGGTGGACACCAACGGTGAGGGATGCCGTCAAGCTGAAGAAGGAGTCCTATCGGGCCGTTTTGGCCTGTAGGACTCCTGAGGCAGCTGATGGGTACCGGCTGGCCAAGCGGAATGCAGCTTTGGTGGTCGCTGAAGCAAAAACTCGGGCATGGGAGGAGTTTGGTGAGGCCATGGAAAAAGACTTCCGGATGGCTTCGAGGAAATTCTGGTCCACCATCCGACGTCTCAGGAGAGGAAAGCGGTGCACCACCAACACTGTGTATAGTGGGGATGGGGCGCTGCTGACCTCGACTCGGGACGTTGTGAGTCGGTGGGGAGAATACTTCGGAGACCTCCTCAATTCCACCGACACGCCTTCCCATGAGGAAGCAGAGTGTGGGTTCTCTGAGGCGGGCTCTCCTATCTCTGGGTTTGAGGTCACCGAGGTAGTTAAAAAGCTCCTTGGTGTCAGGGCCCCGGGGGTGGATAAGATTCGCCTGGAGTTCCTAAAGGCTCTGTATGTTGTGGGGCTGTCCTGGTTGACACGCCTCTGCAACATCGCGTGGACATCGGGGACAGTGCCTCTGGATTGGCAGACTGGGGTGGTGGTCCCCCTTTTTAAGAAGGGGGACCGGAGGGTGTGTTCCAACTACAGGGGGATCACACTGCTCAGCCTCCCTGGTAAGGTCTATTCAGGGGTGCTGGAGAGGAGGGTCTGTCGAGAAGTCGAATCTCAGATTCAGGAGGAGCAGTGTGGAGCAGCATCTCATCCCCGACCTCTCCAGGTCGGGGATGAGATCCTGCCCCAAGTGGAGGATTTCAAGTATCTTGGGGTCTTGTTCACGAGTGAAGGAATAATGGAACGTGAGATCGACAGGCGGATCGGTGCAGCGTCTGCAGTCATGCGGACTTTGTATCGGTCCGTTGTGGTAAAGAAGGCGCTAACCCGAAAGGCGAAGATCTCAATTTACCGATCGATCTTTGTTCCTACCCTCACCTATGGTCACGAGCTGTGGGTCGTGACCGAAAGAACAAGATCCCGGATACAAACGGCCGAAATGAGTTTCCTCCGCAGGGTGTCCGGGCTCTCCCTTAGAGATAGGGTGAGAAGCTCGGTCATCCGGGAGGATCTCAGAGTAGAGCCGCTGCTCCTCCGCATTGAGAGGAGTCAGATGAGGTGGCTGGGGCATCTGATTCGGATGCCTCCCGGACGCCTCCCCGGTGAGGTGTTCTGGGCACGTCCCACCGGGAGGAGACCCCGGGGACGACCCAGGACACGCTGGAGAGACTACGTCCTTCGGCTGGCCTGGGAACGCCTCGGGATCTCCCCAGAAGAGCTGGATGAAGTGGGTGGGGAGAGGGAAGTCTGGGCGTCCCTGCTAAAGCTACTGCCCCCGCGACCCGACCCGGATAAGCGGTAGAAAATGGACCAACCAAATGTCAGCCACACATAGTACAATTGCTTGTTATACAAAAAGAAAATGCACTGTTAAACATTATGGCTTGAAATCACAGCTTGTTTAATTTTATTGTCTTTGAACTATGATTTTATTTATTGATTTATTTTTAATCTAAAAATTAGTTTTCAGTTTGATTGGTGGGGGGGGACCAACTTCTATCGACTCTCACTTTCAATATTAACATTGAGGGCAATAAACAGGCTGGAAGCTTTTTTTTTCATTGTTTGTTGCTTCTTACTAATACTCATATAACATTACCTTTGATCCTTCCAAGTTTAACGCCTTGTGTAATAATGTATATATGTATACATGTATACATGTATAATGTATGTAAGAGTAACCAGCCTGGTCACCAGCCAATCACAGTGCACATACTGTACAGACAAACAAGCATTCACAATCACACCTATGGGCAATTTAGAGTCTTCAAGGAACCTAACGTGTTCATAACGTGCATGTTTTTGGCATGTGGGAAGGAGCCAGAGAAAACCCACACAGGAAAGGCGGAGCTGAGATTCAAACCCTGAACCTCAGAACTGTGAGGCATTTGTGTCCTCTCGGCACATCACGCTCCCACAACGATAAGAACATACCTAGATCTGCAATGCTTCTTCTTCCCTGGTCCAAGCAACCCCACTTTTCACATTTTTTTATTTTTATTTTTTTCCTACAAATTAGTTCAGTAGCTTTTGTTTAATCCTGATCACACATGATTAAATAATTACTGCTTTCCTGCTTTGAGTCCGTGTTTTGTTTATGAAGGGTCGAAGTTGGATTGTAAAGCGTAGCTATGAGGATTTCCGTGTCCTGGACAAGCACCTGCACCTGTGCATATATGACCGCCGTTTCTCTCAGCTGCCTGAGCTGCCGAGACTTGACAGTTTGACTGATCAACCAGAGGTGAGCTCTTACAAATCTGTGTCTGTGTGCGTGCGGACTGTAAATAATTGCTTTCAAGCATGTCTGCATGACACTGTTAAACCTTCTCCAGAAACTAAATTTTATGGGTTTAGTGTTCCAACAAACTGACTCATAGTCATAAACAAAAAATGTCAGCCAAGGAAAAACTCTCTTTACAATACTTCTCAGTAAGCTTTTAGTGAAATATCATACATGTGAAATAAAAGTGAAATATCATACATGTGTGTGCAAGGGATGGGCTTTTTTATATAGGATATTCTGCCATAGTTTTAGCAACGTTCCTGAAAGCCAAGGT